>NC_030987.1:2977648-3067898 GCF_000149955.1 Fusarium oxysporum f. sp. lycopersici 4287
CTGAATCGGGGCCAACACAGTTCTGAGGCTCTGGGGCAACTAGTTGTGGCTTCTGCTTGATCGGATTGGCGAGGACATCGTCTACAGCATCCGAGGCCTCAAGAGAGGGTGCCATTGTCTTTTTGTGAAGTGACGTGAAGTGAGGGAAAGTGAGTCGGAGGTGGCAACGTGAGCTCGAAGCTTAATAATGTACCAAACCTGCAATTTTAGGGTTGTCTTGAATAGCGAGGAACAGAACAGCAAGAAAGAAAAAGAAGTGAGGGTAGATTCTTCCCGATTGGGATCTGGTATCTTTCTGGATTAATTTTTGAGAGAGTCCAAAGAATGTTGACGCGGTTAAGATAATCGATGTGGTTGTTCCTAGGGTAAGTGCTAAGCGTCTATGTTGATTGGTTGCTTAGCAAGCGTCCGGCGATGTGAAGTATCGCCGCGGAATCACAAATGCCAATGAGTCAAGACACATTGAAGGGATAAAGATCCATAGATATATCGATATATTAACATTAGCTCTGCAAAGAAAGTTGCGGTAGGTATGATCACTATACGAGTCTCCTAGATCTCCACGATCTTATGATATTTTTTACATAGTGAGACATATTTGTTTGGTTGATGAGGGCGAGTTAAGTGTCTGGGAAATTTGAAAAGGGAACTCGATAAGTTCGGACCATAGGCTCCTCAAAATGTCTTATATAGCGGAAAGAAGGGCCTTTCCAACAGATGCTTATCCAAAGACTTACTGGTAGTAAGTATTAACATTTTCGTACTATGTACAAACAACCTCAAAACACAATATTTCTAATCATTCCCAGTGATGTGGCTCAATGATACGAAACTGTACTAACGTTCAATACTATCACTGATAGTGAGGTTGGTATGAAAGCCTTAGTGATCGCAAGCCAATCCGAAAACCGTCGCATCAGCAATACAATAAGCTTTCAAATGTTCCCTGCCCTTTTACACCCAACACGCTGAGAGCGCGCCGGTTATCGGACCGGCTAAAGGCGGCGATCTGCCCAAAACTCATGACAGGCACACCTAAAAAAAAAAGCCGATCAGTGGCGGGGTTATTTCACATTCGTCTGAGATAAGATAAGCTCAGGACCCCGCGAAGATTTTATTCTGAGCTGATCTAGAAGCACCCTACGATACATCAAGATCTGTTTCCAACCGATATTCCAAAATGTCTCCTTCTGCTGATACACCAGAGACCTCCAACTCCGCCGATTCCACGGTTCTGAGCTTGAGGAAATCCCTCTGTTCTGAGGATACCCCTCTTCCCATCCGTTTTCGTGCTCTTTTCTCACTGAAGCACGTTGCGACCACCTCGGATGACAATACTACAAGGATCGCGGCCATCGAAGCCATCGCTGCCGGATTCACCTCACCTTCGGCCTTGCTCAAGCATGAGCTCGCATACTGTCTCGGCCAGACAGGCAACCCCGCTGCTGTCAAGCCTCTCCGACAGGTTCTGGCTGATTTGAAGGAGGACCCAATGTGCCGCCACGAAGCTGCCGAAGCCCTTGGAGCCTTAGGCTGGGCCGACAACCTGGACATCCTCCGCGAGTACCGAGATCGCAAAGAGGAGGACATAAGCATTATCGAGACATGCGAGATCGCCATCGAGCGCATTGAGTGGGAGAACTCAGAAGAGCGACGAAAGGAAAAGTTGCGCCCTAGGTTTGTGGAAAGATATATTGGGGTTGCCCCTGATTAACATTTGTCGTCTAGTGATTTTGCCTCTATCGATCCTGCGCCTCCAATGCCCGAATCCGAACAGAAGGCTGAAGTCGAGGAGCTTGGCCACAAGCTCATGGATACAAATCTGCCTCTATTCCTCCGTTACCGCGCCATGTTTGCTCTCCGAGATCTGGCATCACCTCCCGACCTGCCCACTGCTGTCCCCGCCGTTCTCGCTCTTGCTAAAGGATTGTCCGACTCGTCCGCACTCTTCCGACACGAGATCGCCTTTGTGTTTGGACAGCTTTCACACCCCGCTTCAATCCCAGCCCTGACTGAGGCGTTGAGCAACGTCAACGAGGCTAGCATGGTTCGACATGAAGCGGCCGAGGCACTTGGCAGCCTGGGCGAGGAGGAAGGTGTCGAAGCTACCCTAAGAAAGTTCCTTCACGACAAGGAAAAGGTTGTTCGAGAGAGTTGCATTGTTGCGCTGGATATCGCTGAGTATGAGAAGGGTGGAGAGGCTGAGTATGCTTTGATTCCCTAGACCGCAGGAGTTTCTGTATGATTTATGAGTACGCTCGCGTTGTCGAGTATTACGTCTAGTTGTTTTCATGCCACCTAAAAGTCAAGTGTTAGATTAGTTAAAATAGATGGATTCGGGATTCTTACGAGTTGCCGCAATCGCAAAGGTAGATGACCGTTGATCCTTCATCTGCACCGCGCAATTGAACGTTGGTATACTTGACCTCTTCACGACCGCACTTGGGGCATGTTTCATGAACAGTGCTATCGGTTTGCAAATTGTGTTTCTCAACAGCCTGGACGCTTGACTGGAGCTTCTGCCTCAAGAAAGAAGGGAAATCGGAGGGTTTTGTTTGTGTAACGGTAACTTTGGAACCGGTATCTGCACAACCTGTTAGAGATCTTGCCAAATATCACACCAAGCGTACAAACCTCGATTCTCTGCACCACAGCATTCGCAATGCAAAACATTTCGCTGAGTCCCTTTTGTTGCAGGCAACAGATTACCGCAGTCGGTACAAAAGACGAGAGTTCCGATCGCAGCCATTGTGAGTCGTGAGTAAGTTCTGCACAATTGGAGAATTTGGTCGACTACTTGCGCAAGCTGAACAAATTCAGTGACAAAAAATTGGCCCAGCCATCATAGGCTCAAATGGAAGGTTGCAAGGGGCTTCCGGAAAAACTGACGAGGCAAGAGTGGGTCGTGACGGAATAGCCTCTGAGTGGTGGTGCATTTAGCGCACAGACCAGTAGCTGTCTCGAAAACATCCAAGGAAAGTTCAAAGCTCGCGAGGCTGATCATGTTGGTTTCCCCAGGCTTTGACCTCGTCGTTTACATTCACGCAAAGCGGGTAACAATGCTTAGCTGCATTTAATTCCGCTGCTTTTTCAACCCAATCACCTTACCGCGACTCCGACTATATGCTTCCTGAGAACATATTTCCTTTGCATACGCGCTTGGAGCGTGTCTTTTGATCCATACCTGACCCTGTCCTGTCAAGATCCGATGCGCTGGTATCCGTTTGCTCCTTCCTTTCGAACCAAGATATGCGATGAGCCGCCTTCTCTCCTGCGACAATGAACAACACGCAGCAGCATGGGGCGGACCCAAATGGGCAGTTTGCTCAAACGGGGGCTGAGGAGGGTATTATTGCTCGTCCGTTCACACTTCAAGAGGCGCTTCCTTATTCACCACAGACCTCGACCATTCCTCTCATTTCTGGTCAGTTATCACCGCTTCTCGATATATCTTCACCTAACTCTCGTCAGACATCATCCCCGACCCCGTTCTAGGCTCAGGCTCCCCTGCGCTCCCTCTGACTGACCTATTTCAAACACACGATTTCGACAACCTAAATAAGGAAGCAGCGGGCCATAATCAGATGCCGCGCAACGTAAAGCAAGCGGTTGACCATGTCCTCCAAGAAATCAAACCAAGTCAACGAACACATTAGTATGATAACTATGCCGTGCATACTATGAACCACAATCTGACTGTCGAGTAGCAAGTTTACCACAATTTCAGGAATGAAATTGACCCCCCCTACCGACAAGAGCCTGATTGATGGTTTGTCGCCGCTCACGAGAAACGTCTTCGATAAAGTGGGAGGCTATTTCAAGACGACGAAACCCGTGGCTTCTGATGCCAAGCAGGTCAACGGCCAAGCACCAGGCCACCCGACCCCCAAGCAACGGTCATCTTCAATAAACTCCCCGAATCCGCCACAACCGTCCAACTTGCCAGCGCATAACTCCAAAGCACACAAGTCAAACGCCGTTAGGATCGAAGTTGCGATACCGTCCAAGAGACAATTTGATCCTTTAACTTATGTTGACGTGAGCGATGCGCCTCAGCAAGACTTTCCAGTTGTTCCAGTCCAACATGAGCAACCGCAAATACAGCCGATGGCGCAGCCTCCGGTCCCAGCAGCTCAGCTCCCTATCCAAGCTACCACCGAAGCTAATCAGAATGGGGCGTTTCGAATTGAGCTACCAGCTGCGAATATCTGTCGAGAAGAGTACATCGAGGTCGAAGCTCGCCCGGAGGACCCCCATCACCTATCGGTTCGAAAAGAGAGCCAACAAGCCTATTCTCATAGTCCAGATCTGATTGGGGAGAGCCTTGATCAGCGTCAACGTAGCGAGGCAGCCCTCCATGCGCTCGACAAACTTGTACGCGTTGTGTTCAACTCGGTCGGGCGAATGCTCGGAGAAGGATCCGGACAAGACGAAATCGTTTCTCTGACACCAGACCAAGAGGTTGCTATGACCGCCTCTTCGCAACAGAAGATGCATGGTGCCATTCAGAAGACAATTGCTCTAAGATGTTTCGACCGTGTCCCAGTAGAGCATCTGACTCAAATCATCAGATTGAGTGATGCCAGCTTAAAGCAAGTTGAGAATCTGGAGATCCGAGTCGATGAGACTTGGGGCGAAGATGCCGTTGATGTATGGATACAACAGCTTTCAGACGTGGAGACAATGCTGAAGTCAGCTCGCACATGCCTGCGCATTCTCTCGGGCGGACGAGAAGACAAGCAGTTATATTCAGAATCTGTTATCCAGAGATGCGCCGATATCTTCAGAAAGGTCACCGAGGACATTGTCATGCCTCTTGTGGAACTTCGGCCATCCGGACCTGCATCGGCTGTTTTCAAGCTGCTTTCGAAGAATAAGAAGTCTATCACAGCTGTTTTCCTCTCTTGCCAGAAGTTATTCGCCTTGTTAGCAGAGCTTGTTACCAAGATCGAGCTCTCAGAGTCAGTGATCAACTCAATGGAATACACCGCCTCCCGACTCATTTTCATGGAGAATGCATACTTTGAGAAGGACTCTGTCGTGGGAGTTCAAAAGTTTGACGGGCTTCGGTCCGTGGCAATGGACATGCTCTCACAGATTTTCTTGATCAAACCTGAGCAACGCCAAGGCATCATCGACGAAATTCTCACATCCCTGGAGAAGCTCCCTGTCGGTAAGCAAAGTGCTCGACAGTTCAAGCTATCTGATGGGAAAAACATCCAGCCTGTGTCAGCTTTGATCATGAGGCTGGTCCAAGCTAGTTCCGGGCGAGTTGATAACAACAAAAATCGAACACGAAGCAAATTGATGCGCAATCTCAACAAAAACCCCAATAGAAAGCTAAAATCACTGGGACTTCTGCTACAAATGAGGATAAAGACCAAGACGAAGAGCAAGGAGAGGGTAACAAAGATGATAAGCCGGAGGCTGTAGAAGACCTTGAGATCTCTGTCGCTCCGTTGTCCGATGCGGCGCAGCGCAATGCATCCTATGTGATAAGCTTCATCGTCAAACGTGCCATCGGCTCAACCAAATCTGGAGATACCCCTTACCGAAATCTTCTTGATCTTTTCGTGGAAGATTTTACTACTTGTCTTGATTCGCCCGACTGGCCATCAGCTGAACTGTTGCTTCGCCTTCTGATGATCATGATGGTCCAGCTTTTCGAAGCACCCAAGACTGCCGCCCCGGCGAAAAACATGGCACTGGAGCTATTGGGCGGATTGAGTGCTGCCATTTCCCGCCTCCGTTCTCGTGTTCAAAGCCTTACGAGCTCCTCTGATGGGACTGACGGTGACGAGTTGTCAGAATATCTTGCCGATGTCGCTAACCAAGCTCTGGAACACAAAACTCGCTTGGAACAGCTGGTAGCTTGGACTGGGCCCTATCGGGTCGTTCTAGAGCATGTCCAGAACAGGAGCGACGAAGATCCACACCTGTCAAGTGCCATCTCGTTTCTCATTACGGGCTGGGCATCCCAGGTACATGTCGGCTACGACTCTTACACAGATGAAGATGACGAACGAGATGAGGAACTCGGACGTCTGGCTTATCGATTGAGGATGATGGTTGAGGATCGGCGATGGCTCGTCAACGAATACACGTTCAAGATCAAGACTGTATCGACAAATCAAGCCAAACTTTCTTACTCGATCATCTTGCTACGTTCACCACTATGTGAAGCTTTCAGCAAGATTCTGAACATTCTTCTTGGCTCTATGGCTAGTGACCAAGCTACAGTCCGAAGTCGAAGTCTCAAAAGCGTGAATCAAGTGCTCGAGACTGATCCCTCAATCTTGGATGCCGACAATACCGTGATTGACTTGATCCTGGAATGCGCTGGCGATTCATCAATTCAAGTGCGAGACTCTGCTCTCGGACTGCTTGGTAACTGCATGACGATGCGACCACGTCTTGAGACTTCATTGACTCCCATGATTGTCAATCGATTCCATGATAATGGCCTCGGTGTACGCAAACGTGCAATGAAGCTTACTCGCGATATCTATCTTCGCAATTCAAGCAAGACACTGCGCAGCATGATAGCGAGCGGGTTGTTGCGTCGAGTACAGGATCCAGATGAAGGTGTCCGCGATCTAGCCCGCCAGATGATAGAGGAGGTTTGGTTTGCGCCCTTTTACCAAGACGACGGAACCGCAGTTTACCAAACTTCACTCAACGAGCACGTATCGCTTGTTATCCAGACTGTCAAGTCCGGTACGGTCACTGAAATGCTTGACAAGGTGTTCCGAACCATTCTGAAACCAAAGGACAAGTCTCTGGGTGGACCTTTCACAGTCTGTACCAAACTCGTTGCCAACATGTTTGGATTAATCGATAACCTCGATCCGGATGATCCGTCAATTCCGTCTGGGCGCGACGCGCTGCAGGTGCTTACGATATTTGCCAATGCTGATCCAAAACTGTTCAATTTCGAACAGATACGCCTCCTGAAACCACATCTTGCGAACTTTTCTACGCCAGAGGAGTTAGCTGCTTTCCGGCATGTGACAATCATTTATCGCCGAGTGTTACCCACTCTTTCCAGTGTTCATACCGAGTTTCTGTCTGAAGTACGCACCTTCCTGCTCAAAGCTATTACAAGAGTCAACCAACGAAACCCTCTCGACGATCTGGTTGCCTGTACTCAGGTTGTTTGTGGGTTACTCAATAATTACACGCCTCTGGTTTCTGCTCTACATTCCAGTATTCAGAAACTCGATCAAATCCAGGCCAGGCCTATCGACCAGACGGCTACCACGCTTACCTATGGATACAGCTTACTAATTGGCATGATCGCAAAACATTGCAAGCTTGACGAATGGACTACTTGGTTCAAATCGAAGTTGCCCACCTGGAAAGGAGAAACTGTTCCTATGCTCGCCATCGAGAAGCTGATACCGCTTGCTGCACCTTCTAAACCACTCGAGATACGCAAGTCAGCGCTTGACGCCCTTGGATTGATTTGCCAAGCATGGCCTCGCAACTATGTTGTTCCTAAGTTGTACACCTTGTTTGATCAGGTTTTCAAAGAGCAGATACCTGGTCTTGAAGTGCTCATCTTAAGATCAATCAGAGAGTTTCTTCTCATGGAAGAAAAGCGATCTGAAACAGCGGCAGAAGCGCCAGCTACAGGCAAGAAGAGGGAGCTGACAGTTATGGGAGGGACAAATTTTGACGATGTGGCTAGCGCCACCTCACAGAGGTTCTTGAAGCACGTTTCCCGAATCGCAGTTTCAAGCCAGGGTGATCATGCTTTTCTCGCCACGGAGGTTCTCGGCAGCATTAACCGACAAGGCCTGACGCACCCCAAGGAGACTTGTGTCACCTTGATGACTCTCGAAACATCAACAAACCGCAGAATTGCAGAACTGGCTTTCTCCGAGCATCGATATTCGCATGAGAAGCACGAAACTGTTCTGGAACGAGAGTATGCCAAAGCAGTGCAATCGGCCTTTGCCTATCAACGCGATGTAGTAGAGGACACGCGCGGTGCCACAACTAACCCTTTCCAGTCCAAGTTACACTTCTTGATGGAGGTGCTGAAGATTAGCAAAATGAAGAATCGGCAGCGCTTTTTAGATAAGCTCTGTGGCCAGTTAGACTTTGATCTAGTCAAACTCGATACAAGCGAGGAAGTCCCATCCCACATGACCTTTGCACGATTCATCACCGAGAATCTGGCCTTCTTCGAATATCAGACGGTTGGAGAGTTGCAGACCACCGTCAATGCGATCGAAAAAATCGTGACGAGCACAGGCGCTCCAGTCGCCCAGGCCATCGAGTCAGAAGTTTTTAATGTCCGCGTAGATGCCCTGCAATTATCGGCGTCTGACACCCCAGCGAGCATCCCCGGAACTCAGAACGAGTCAATGGTTCTAGCGGCACCTGTCGATGGGCAGCCCCCGGCAGCTCTCGCGATTGCAGCCAACGTTGAGCCCAGCCGTCTTCGTCAGCTCACAACAGCATCCATCATTCTACTCGCAATGTGGGAGACGCGAACGTATCTGCGCCGACTTTACGGTATGGGGACTAGCCGACACGACAGTAAGGCCAAAGCACTGGCCAAGGATCTCAACAAGACACCAGTCAAGGTCCAAGGGGTTCACGGAGATAAGGTCTGGGACGAGATCGAGTCTCATATGGCTGGTCTTCAGGATCAAGAGCGAATGGTTAGGAAGTGTACTGACCTTGTTGAACTCCTCAACGTTGACAAGGAGTTCAAGGTCGCCGATGACGGCGAACAGATGGACTTAGGGCCATCGACTCCGAGCGCAGACGAGGATGAAGAAGGCGAAGCTGCTGTGGATAGGGGACGCAAGCGAAAGGGAGGACATACTCCTGGTGGTCGCAAGAAACGGGCGCGTTCTGACTCCCAGCCACGAAAAAGGGGTCGACCTCGAAAAAACCCATTACCTGAGCCGGAGATGGATGCAGATCTTGGAGATGGAGACTGGATTTGAGCAGACATTGATGGAATTCAAAATGGGACATGGGCTATTAAAAGATTTCTGGGCAATGAAGATCATTGCTGGGCTGGGTCCAGTCCTTTGTGTCAGCGGCGCCGAGCTCTGCGCTGGTTGCAAGGCGGTTTCGAAATATATCTGAGACCTGTGATGCCGATGAGGCTTACATTGGACTTCTGAAGTGAAAAGGCAGCCAAGAGAAGAGGAACGGCGTTTTGGAGCATTATGGCTTTGCAATTTGATGATACCTGAGCTATAGCCACGAGGCCATATAGCTCATCTTTTGGTCGGACGGGAAAGAGATCAAGCGCAGCATACAATGCACATCAGCGAAGCTCGCGCATTTAGGACCATTTAAATACAAAGACAATGTTATGATAGCCATTGGATCTTATTCCCTCGTGATGACTGGCATGAAAAATGACTAAACATAAATTAAGCATATTTGGAAACTGTAGTCAAGCTCACTACATTGTGGAAGAAATAAGAGAAGCCTTAACCTTAATTTGGGAATGACGACGGTTTCTCGAAATGGGACTGTTTTATCGTATATTATTCAAGTTAAAGTTGTACGACGCTGCGAAAAGTGAAAGTCTAAAACAAGCAGTGCTGGATATAAGACGGAAATGAATATGCCATGTGAGTGCCAAGAATCAAGGCAATTGGATAAAAGACATGCATAGATGACATAATTTTGATTGCTTGTCGCGGTAGTCAGATCGCCAAGGCATAAGCAGATCGGTCGGCAAAGTTAGCCGGCTTGGCAAGGCCTAATCCTTGCGAGCATTAACGACCAACTCTCGCGTCGTTGATGACGACCCGCAAGAAAAAGACTCTTCATTTAAACTGCAAGTCGTGTACTAGCTGATGAGCCACGGACACAGCCTGCCAATGGGCTGTTGCTCAGTGAAGTGGTCAGCTGCACAACCCTGAATCGTGTACTGTAACTCGCTGGTTATCACTGTCTGGCCATGGACACGAATACAGCCACTCAGTCATGTTAGTTGGCGTTGTGGCTGCCAATGATGCCAGTGGAACCAGAATCAAGCTTATTGGAGGAGTTGGGGAGTTCCAGAACAGGAGGAGGCCTCTTGTTCCCTGTCGCAGTAAGACCTTTCACGGAGCTTGTTTTTTTGCCAATTGTGAGGTCCCCTTGACGTGTCGCTCATAATAACCGGCCAGCGTAGAACCCATTCCAGGGAAATAAAGGGGAAGACAAAAGCTGGTGACCTCACTCACTAGGTACTTATCTAACATTGAGCAAGACCTGAAATTAATCAACAAAACAAAACCTAGGCCAAGCCCACCTCCCTCGAGCGAACTTGGTCCCTGTTTTTCTCAAAACCTTGGCATCCCCATCTCTCTTTTTTTATACTTTACAGTGCCGCGCCGCGCCGTGAGTGACACGCAACGCAGCCCAACTTACGGTACATACGGAACATTCGCATCAGTTGACCCACGTAAGAACTTGGACCCCAGTTCTTGGCGATGTCTTCCTGTAAGGTCCCCTTTCAGTTTCTTCACTTTTTCTCGTATCCATAGTGTCAATCATTGGTTTCTCTACCACATGCCCTAGAACTCCTGCCGCTATCTGCTATCTGCCACTGCTATTTTGCTTGCTTGCTTACTCACACACACCACCACAGTCAACCACTTCAACATCAAGCGTCAAGCGCACACTCTGAGTCGTACCAGCACCGATCAGTCTTGGAATCCCTTTCGTCACGTCGAGTGGAAACGTCAAACACGCGCTCTTTCTGACGCCGGCCGCCTGGAACAACAAACCACACGAGAGGAGACAGCTGGCGAGACCTTGGCACACGCTGTCACCGAACCTGGTCGAAGTGGACCAGCCAGAGAGTGGTCGACAGCAGAGACGATGACAGAGATGAGGAGAAGCAAAGAAGGCGAATATGACCGAGAGAAGACCATTGGGGGATCACCAATTGAGGGGAACGATGATATCCCCGTCTCACAGCGCTCGCTCGTCAGCGACGAAAGCCAATTGCGAAACAGAAAACGCGAGGATGTCCCAGCTGCAGCAGACAACAATATCGATCTAGAAAAGCGAAAACTCAAGAAACGAGAGTCTACAAAAATATTCCGCAAGGTCGAACCCAAGGAGCCATTTACTGTCCGAAACCAACTTCAGAGAACCTTTCTCAACTCATATATCAATATCCTTCTCATTGCCGCCCCAGTCGGTATCGCTCTCAATTACATCCATAGCGTTAACCGAATCGCCGTCTTCGTGGTAAATTTTATCGCAATTATACCCTTAGCCGCTATTCTCAGTTTCGCTACAGAGGAGATCGCTCTGCGAACGGGTGAAGTCTTGGGTGGTCTGATCAATGCGACCTTTGGAAACGCCGTTGAACTCATTGTGGCTATCCTGGCTCTTGTCGATGGAAAAGTCATTATCGTTCAGACCTCACTGGTGGGCTCAATTCTAAGTAACCTTCTACTGGTCCTGGGCTTCTGTTTCTTTTTCGGTGGCTTGCGACGCGAGAGTCAATATTTTAACGAAACTGTCGCCCAAACTGCCGCTAGGTAAGTACCGTCACATACTGGTTGGACGATTGCTAATTGATTTCACACAGCATGCTCGCTCTCGCCGTCGCCTCAGTCATTGTGCCAACGGTTTTCGACCAAGCAAAGGATACACCGCCCGCTAACGTAGCCCGACTCTCAAGAGGCACAGCAGTGATCCTTCTCATCGTTTATGCTGCCTATCTCCTCTTCCAACTCAAGACTCACCAGAGCACATTCGCCAAGGAAGGCCAGAAGGTTGCCGCAAAGCCTTGGTCCCGTGGAAGTGCCGGAGCTGGCGATATCCGACAAGGTATCATGGTTCCTGGTGCTCTTGTTGGCGGTGGCATGACAGGACGCGAAGAGAATGAGCGTTTGTCTGAGATGCTTATGAACCCTCACAGGCTTCCAAAGGCCGAAGAGGATGAAGATGAGGAGGAAGAGCCTCAGCTACACTTCTGGGTGGCCATCGCCACGTTGACAATTGCCACCGTCCTGATCGCTCTCTGTGCCGAATTCATGGTTGACTCCATCGATGCTGTCACAAAGACTGGGGGTGTATCAGAAGAATTTGTAGGACTGATCCTGTTGCCTATCGTGGGTAACGCAGCCGAGCACGCCACAGCCGTGACCGTCGCAATCAAGGATAAAATGGATTTGGCCATCGGTGTGGCCGTTGGAAGTTCTATGCAGGTTGCGCTCTTTTTGATTCCCTTGTTGGTTATTATCGGCTGGGGAATGGGCAACGATGCTATGAACTTGAGTTTCGACTTGTTCCAAGTTGCAACTATGTTTGTGGCTGTTTTGCTCGTCAACTACTTGATCGCAGACGGTAAAAGTCACTGGCTGGAGGGTTGGCTTCTCATCTGCCTTTATTCCATCATCGCAGTTTGCTCATGGTGTAAGTTTGAAGCCCCAGCATGCTTCTTTACTATGTTTACTGACCACGTAATAGGGTACCCAACACACTCAGACGAGTAGTCATTCTTTTTTTTCCAACTCTGTACATTTTTTTGCGGGGTCTCTCTTTGTTTATACTTCCATTTTGGGTTATATGTGGCTACCCGTTCCTGCCCCCAACGATTCTGCATATCGTCCTGCAGTATTTCTCCATCAAGCAGATACTTGGATAAAGTCTATTCAAACCTCGCAGTATATAGTCAACGGAGACACCTGCGATCTTCGTGGGGAGGTGGTGCAAAGGCAAAGAAACAAGCGCGAAAAGCGACAGGCGTCGGAGGGTTGGTTTGCACTTCAGTTAGGACATCGTTAGTTAAAGCGTGATTTATAAAGCTTTTAATGCTATTTAGATTTCTGGCAAATGAGAAAAACAAAGTGAACCCCATCAAATTCATGTGGTGAGTCGTGTCTCAATTACTAGGGGAGACATTGTACGTTGTATCACTATACATTGACCTTGCACCCCCCAACGTTTCCTTTACAAACCGTACGTAAAAACTGTTCGACATAAGATTAAGAGGTTCTTGGTGTTGGTATGCCTCGGTATTGTCCAGATTGCGATAATCACCAACTGTTCTTCCAAAACTTGTCATATTATTATCAACATTACTTCCGTTATCAAAGACAAAAAGAAGTGGGAGTTCAGCTTGAAGTCGTGCGAGTTCGTAGAGTAGCTTTATCAACAACCAATCATGTTACACAATGATGTTGACGTTAAAGAGCAAGCTTCCTAAGCCGGAAGGCGGTGGCTCGATTCTGCCGCGGCAGTTGACCTCAGCTTCTTAGTCGCAATACTACTAACGATAGCCATTGCGACAAGTGATAATTCATCTGTAGCCTCTCAATCAGCTTCGTCAACCGTGTCAATCTATTGAGACCAACATGCGAACTGCAGGATCGCATCGCGCCCTGTCGAATTCTGCCACATAGCGACCGATAGCGATAGCGACAGCCATATCTCATGTCACGAAATGGTATCATGAGGAACCCGGTCCCTCGCAAGGGACCGCCTCACTGGCGACATCTGAGCAGATCAAGTTTGGATCGCACCCAAACGGACGTCCCTGCGTCGCCCGCGAGCGTATCGACTCATTCCACTATCAAAGAAGAGAAGCAAACAAGAATAGAACGCCGATGCACCGTGACCGTCAACGAGGGCTACGCTAGAGATGAGGTCCTGCTCAATTTCGATGTAGTTGGTGGGGATATAAAGCCGGGAACGTTGATGTGTATAGCGACAGTCAAAGATGACTTGCGAAAGATCTCCACCGGCCATGGTGCCAGTAGCAAGCAAAACCAGGAACAGAGTTATGGTTCGAAGGGGACAACGGGCACTCAAAATGGGGACGGCGCGTGCTTTAAATACTTCTTTGTCGCAAAAGACATGCCTCAAGAGACGAAAACACGGAATCCCGATATCGAGGTCTACGTCTTGAAGCACATTGCAGATGCGTTTGGGATGAAGAAGGGTTCGCAGGTCCTCTTGACGATGGTAAGCATTTCTCTTCCTATACCGTCCAGGCTGCTAATAAAGATACAGGTGGATGCGAAGAACCCAGCTACGGAAGCGTCGCACGTTGAATTGTCGTTTAAGGATCAATACTTGTCCAGATCAGACATTTGGAGAATGACTGTTGGTGAATTGACGGGAAGAACTGTCTACAAAGGTCAATCGGTGTTGTTTATGGGTACAATCAAGGCGCAAGTCACTGCAATTTATGTCGATGGCCGCAGAACGCACTCTGCCTTTTTCACCCGGGATACTCGGCCCATCTTCCGCAGCGAATCCGCCAGATACGTCCTATTCATCCAAATGGCCAGAGAGATGTGGGAATTTGACGCCGAAAGCTCAGGCGAGATCATGTTTAACAAGGTTGTGAACGGCTTTCTCCCCGCGCTGTTCAAGAGATGGGCCATGCTCAAGGCTAAACACCTCGTAAGCATCGTCCTTTTTGCGCGCGTGGAATATGACACCGGGTTGACAGCTGAGTTTGACAACCTGTCGGGGGATTATTACACAGGCATTCAGCCATCTGGGCCGCGTCGACCATACAAAGACTTCTATCGAGTTGTGGTCAGCGAGATGGGTAGCGGAGAGTGGACAAAGATCCTGCATCAGCTCAAGGTGGAGTTCAACTTCTTCCGTCGGGATATTAGCCTGCACCATCATAAACTCAATGCTCAAGCAGAAATTGATGGTCAAGGTTCCATCCCTACGGATACACCTTCAACTCGTGTCAAGGCTGAATCAACATATGCCATGTATGGCAATGTTCTTGAGGCGATCAACCTCGCTTCGTCCCAGTTCGCCCATGATCATATCGACAGGGATCTCACCAGAACTGGAATTTCCATTGCAGTCATCAGCCCTGGTTCTGGAGTTTTTGAGGTAGACTACGAGACGCTGCGGAGGACAACAGAGGCACTGGTTGGAAACGGTATTGGTATTGATCTAATATGCATGCCTAAGATGCCTCTCCATTCAGTGCCCCTGTTCAAGTACCGCAATCCGCAGTATTCCGATGATCATGGCCATGCTCATCGTTCCAGCTTCTCAAGATCGTTCCACAGCCGGGATAGCACACCTAATCATCCTACACCAGTGATCGGTAGCTATCAATCTCTTGGCGAATCTTTCTCGCCTTCGAAGGGAATGAGCCTTTCTCGTCGTCCAGATCCTCTCATGTCTATGGCAACAAGTGAGCAGTGGTGCTTTGCATTGCCTCAATGGCTTCATGTCTCTTTCTGGACCGGTGCATCCGACGAGGCCTTGTCCTATGAAGGCATTGCCCTATCTGTGTCTAACAAAGTCATGCAAGATGACGAAGATGAGTTCAATATTCGATGCCGCATGTATGCCCTGCAAATGAGAAGTGTCCTTGAAACCAACGAAATTGAAACAACACCTTTACAAGTTGACACGCATTTCCCGGCCAACATCACGGAACCGCCATCCTCGCAGAAGTATCGAAATACTGGGATCAATGACACTGTCTACATTCCCAACAAGCGTCCCCCGGAGGGTGTATTCGACCACATTCATGGATTCCAAAGATTTGTTCCAGATAGACTTGCACGCCCTGGTGAAAAGTCATTGTGGAAACAGCTACAAGAGTTTGATGACCATAGGGCCAAAATCTCAAGTAGTCGCAGTCGACATCATTCGTCACGATATGCAAAAGATTTGGATGAGATTACGAGAAGACAGCTGGCAGAGGACTCTGGTCTATATGGAACTTCTCTTCCAGAGAAAAAGGCACCGATTCTTGGCCCTTCGGCACGGAAGCTGTCGATGAACATTATGGACGGCGAGAAACCATCACCTACAAGCTTGAAAAAGAGCGCTGAACCGCCTGCTCCAAAGCCCCCAAAGACAGTTGCAAAGCAACCCAAGCTAATGAGGCAGATTAGCCTCGGACAGCGAGGATTTGGCATCGCTGCTCCAAAGGCGGTAGTTGCAGAGATCAAAGCCGAGACAGTCAACGCCTCAGGCGTTACGTCTAGCGAAGCAAAACAACCCTCAACCCCTCGGATTCGCCCAGAACTACGGCCAAGCTCGCCTCAAACAATTGCAAGCCACCCATCGTCATTGTCTGTACATAAATATCGAACAGACACCCCTGACACTATCATCGAAGGGGTGCCCATGACTCCTAGCATCCCCATTCTCAAGAGAAATAATTCTGGAAACCTCGATATGGCTGCGATGCAGCTAAGGACGGCCTCATCAACGATAGGTTCGTCGTTGAATAATCGGCAGCAAAAGAGGGAGGACGATCGTGATCTTAGGTCCTCGGATGCCCTCCGCGCTGATGACGCCCAGAAACTCTACACCAACAAACTACGTGCGGGTGCGTTGGGCGGTGCCGTTCAAGACCTCCCAACAACTCTGTCACCCACCACTTCCATTACCCCGTGGTTAACACTACTGAATCCATCGAACCCGGAAAGCCTTGCGATCGACGATACTATCTTGTATAGTCGATGGCAACATGTGTATCCACAAATCGGTCAGATGAAGGTCCAGAAATGGAAAGCTCTTTGTTGCCCTGCTTCTGTACCCTTGACAACCGAGTATTTCCCCTCAAAGACTCAGTTTGATACCGAATATCATCGCCATCCGTACACTGTTGAGCAAGATACAGATGACGACATGGTCGAGGAGCCCAAATCTCGGCAAGACTTCATTCAAGAGTTGATCAGCTTGAGATTCACGCAGGGCTTCCAAGTTGTCGTAGGACCATGGGTTGCCCGTGCATTTGGACAAAATTTGATCAAGATCGGTGACATCTTCTCGAGAGACCAGCCCCTTGAAGATGGCACGAGTATTTTCATGTCTGTGGGCAACAGCATTCACCAACTTTCGTGCGTCAACGGCACAGAAGTCGAAGTGAACATCTTTGTTCGAAAGCCAACGGACACTTCATTCACCTCTCAAGGCTTCTCACCGATCTACAAGCCTGCCATTCGAACTCTTCTCGATGATGCATATGAGGCACGGGAAATTGATCTCCTGACCGCTCGTCCTGAGCGTAATTGGAACATGATTGATTCATACATTGCTGGGCATCACGACGAAATGATGGACAGTCTGCGTTTCTGGCGTGCAAGATTTGTTCTTATTCCTGTCTTGCGGAAAGATGTCCCCATATCAAAAACACAGGGTGGGGATCACGCCGAAGAGGTGCGAATTGAGGGTATCAAGCGCCTTGCCCAATCCTGGCAGAAGTATCGCTACATCCCTCCCTCCGAACGAAGATATCATTCAGTCGGGCAGCAGAAACGCAAGAGAGACCCCAACCCGCTAGATATTGTATACAAAACAGATGACCCCTCCGTGGTGATTGCTGCTGAGGTCGAAACGCTTCCTCTCACGGAAGGGTTGGAGGGCGGCAATCGAAAGGGGCTTGTCTCGGCCAAGGAGCGCTTTAAGAAATCCAACCTGAACTTGGCCACGTTAGCTGATGCTATGCAACAGCCTGTTGAGAATGGAGGCGTTAGACTGCAGAACCGAAGGTGGCATCTCCGCCTCTACTCTGCGTCCTTTATCGGCTCTGATATGGTGACTTGGCTGCTCGACAACTTTGAGGATCTCGATACTAGAGAAGATGCTGAGGCACTGGGGAATGCTCTGATGGTGCACGATGATGGAAAATCGGGAAATTCCAAAGACAAGGGGCTTTTTGTTCACGTCGACAAGAGGCATCAGTTCCGCGATGGCAACTACTACTACCAAATCGCCAGTGAGTTTGCCAAACCTCATGTAGGATGGTTCAACTCGCGACGAGCTGCAGTGCCACCAACGCCAAGTCTCGAAGCCTCCAGCCGAGACTCCCCTCGAGCTCTTATGTCGGCTCGTTCCGTTGACGCCCGCGGCTGTGGGGCGGTCAGTTTCCCGCTCCGCCCATCTAGAGCAGCTTTTTTTTTTGTGTGATGGAAGAGAAGTTGTTCTTAATCACGTCAACAAATCATGTTGAAGTGCGCATCAGGCGATACTGCAGGCCAGAGAGGATCGACTTGCATTATGTCCGTCTCCACAATCCTGATGGTTGCTACCATATTCGTATTGACTGGATGAACGTCACGACAAAACTGGTGGAAGACGCAGTTGAAAGTTGGGCCCGAGAGGCCAGTCAATATGGCCTTCGACTTGTTGAAGTCCCCATCAAGGAGGCATGCACAATCACCGAAACAAACCCCTTCAGAAGACCATACCGTATCAAGCTGGCAGCGCGTCCTCCCGATCAGAGGCCCGAGACGTACATTGACCCCAACTCACAGGGTCCAACGACCTCCCCAAATAAGCACTTTTACCAGACTGCCATCCTGAAGAAGTTCGACTTCGTTTTGGATATGGAGGCAGCCTCCAACTTCCCGAGTAATGTCGATGTGACCTATTCTTGGGGCAAGCCGGATTATAAATACACCCAGTACATTCATCGTAGCGGCTCTCTGTTGGCAGAGATTACAGATGAGGGTGACTTTTTAATTCTCGCTAATCGTTTGTACAGCAGTCGATCTGCGAACCCTCGCGAGAAAGAAGTTCGTTCAGCTGACCCGCCCCTGGTCGAACGCGGTGGTCGTATGTCATCGTACGGCCCTTATTCCACCTTTGGAATGACAGAGTCAGCAACTCTTGCATCTCCAGTTGTCAAACCAACACACTTTTACCATTCACCAGCCCTGAAACCAGTTGATCAGAATACCAAAGCCGTGTCCTCTACGACACCTGATCCTGATGCCCTCAACGCCGAGATAGACGCGTTTTGCAAGGATACGTCTGCGCTCGAGGAGTTCTACAAAGAAGCCATGGAGAAGGGGCAGAAGGTTCAGGGCACGCCTGCAACAGCAGCGGCCTCGACACCTCTGGAGGCTGTGCCTGAAGCAAGTATTCCCACTTTGGGACTGCCGCCTGGTGTTCTGGGAGGAAATGACGGAGCGCCGACTAAGCGACTTAATAGTCCAATGTCGTTTCTACGAAGGAGTAGTGTTCAGTATGATAGTGGATCAAGCCTGACTGGGCGATGAGGGCTTTGTATATTATATGACACATCATGATTATTGTGAAAAATATACGTTCGATGGTCCATATACGTGAATATTAGCCGTCTTGAATGGCTGATCTATGACTCGACAAGCCACTTGATAGCCATGACGGGCACCTCATGTCTCAAAACCGAGCGAAGTCACAGTGATTCTTTCAATAAATTTAAAGAAATATGCTGATAATGTATTATCGCTGTAGATATTGCTATGAATATTCGCCAAAACTCCAAGGCTATCGCTATCCCTTCCGCATCATGAAACGCCAACCTCTAGTACGGTCAACTTCGCCAGGAAGCAAATCAGAAGAGCAAATTAAAACACTAGTAAAAAGATAGCGGACCCAAACATGCCACAATGCACAAGGTCTAATCCAAAATGAGATGCGTTGAAAGTAAAGAGAACTCGGAACAGTATTTACACATGCTTCTCCTGGTATGGCCGTTTCCAAGGCTTGTACGTGCGCACGATGCGTCACATGGGGTATCATTTGGGGGCCTTGGGAGGGAAAGTCCGATGGCAATTGTAGCTCCGTCAGACAAAACTGTATGGGGGATGAACGCTGAATACAAAGTCATAAGTCATTAAATGAGGATGGTTCTGATCAACTCATCCATCGGTAATATCGAGATTATCAAGCCACAAGCCAATGGCATCGTGAAGTGGGCTTCGCGATCGGCCATTTCTCGCATGGTTGGTCTCTAGGTGCCGCTTCTCGCGAATGTCAATAACTTCGCGAATACTGTCTTCAAGAGCAGAGAGGACAACGGTCTTGCACTGGACACGGGGGATCTCCAAGGGTGCCTGAGGCAGTGCTGGCGTGACGGGAGCCGTGATAGATAGAGGCTCTTCAACCTCGGTACTCATGCGGGGATCGCTATGTGTTTGAGAGGAAGCCAAAGAATGATCTTTGCTGGTGTCCTGGCTCAAGCTGATGACTCTTTCGACTGCATCAGTCAGGGTTTCATCAGGATGCAAGACAGGCTCCTCGATCCATTCTTCCTCAAGTTGAGTCTCGTAAGGGAGAATCGAGGGAGTGAGAAGCCCCCCATAAGAGGTCGAAAGACCAGGTGGGCCAGTGAGAGGTCGATGGTCAGCTGGCGATCGTGGTTTGACTAGTCGACGGTACCGTAGACGAGTGATCGAGTTGGTGGTAGTATCAGCAATCATAACGCTGCTAATATCAACCCAGCGTTCATTGAGGTCGCCCAAGATGGGGTGGACCGGTGGAGGCGTCGGCTCAGCCTGCAGAGATGCCTTGATTTGCAGCATGAGATCCTCCTGGGGAGGAATAGCTTGAAGAGCAAAATCAGGATGATAACGGTTCAACCAGCCAGCAGCGTTAAGTGGGAGATCGCCATCGATGCACAAACGTGAAGCCTGTTCAAATGACTCGAGTCCGCTTTGAAGTCCAGGGGTAGACAAGTAGCCACTGCTCGAAGGCGAGCTGATGGCAGACTCAAAGGACGTCATATAGTCAGGAAAGGAGATATCTACGTCAATGACGCCATCGTCGGCATTGATAGATGTTTTAACGGGCGATTCGAATGCGCCATTAGGGTCCGGTGTCCTGTCAGGGCGAATAGATGGCTCTCGACTGTGACCTTTGCATTCTCTTGGTGTACCAGTCCCTTTCAGAGCATCAGTGGAAGGCCGGCGAGCCGATGGTGAAGGAGCGTTTGGGTTGTCTGCCAGAGATGCTTCTTCCACCATCTGAGACAGCTTATCCGTTCTATGGATCGAAGCCTTGGTGGGCGATTTCGGATCATACCCACTATAGGTGCTGTAGGAGGTTGAGTCGCGGCGTCGAGTGCTCCACAGGCCGCTGATGACGCTCCCCCAGCGCGAACTTTGACTTCTAGAGTCGCTACTGGCATTGCTCATCGCGCCTGTGCTTTCACCTCGCTTCAAGGAGCGCTTCAAGTCGTCAGTAGCGACACTGCCGCTGCTGCTCGGGCGGGGCCTTCTCTGGGATTCCACTCGCTGAGCTGTCGAGAAATGTGGTATAGTTGTCTCGGGCATAATTGTTGTGGTTGTCGCAGCGCTACTCTTCCTGCTAACAACATCGTTGCCAAACATTGCAAAATTCGGGGGTCGAATTGAGGCTGCATCCGAGACTCGCCTTTCATGATTGCGATCCATTGTCAGATGAGCGAGTTGCATGGGGACAGCTGAGGCCCTCGCGCTTTGGCTCGTTGTTCTAGAATGCGAGGCTCGGCGGAGGCCTGTGCGCCTGTTGATCTTTCGACGAAGGGACTCTTCCCGTAGAACAGGAATTACGAAGGTCGGGGGCGAGTTGGAATATGTTCCAACAGAAGTCGAAGTGCTGGGCCGATGAGCACGGGTCGTAGGAAAATGAGAATTGGCAGGAAGGAAGGCAGAGAGGAGAAAGATGAGGCGCCTAGCAACCATTTTGTCATCAGATACGATAATGGTTCGTGCCGGCAATGACAGATCCTCCTCATTTCGGTTCTTCTGCTGAAGATAGAGCCGTCTTCGATAGGAGGGGGGGCAAAGAGCCTGCAGCCAGTCTGTGTGGGTCGACAGAAACCCAGTCAGGAGATTGTAGAGGAACTGGTTCTGATTATCGGTGCCAGCAACCCACTTGGAGGCCCATCGAGCCTCGTCTCGCCAAATTCCCCAGCGCCCTTGGCCCGTTACGACTCTTGCTGCGCTCAGTCCCATGACAATTCTTTGTCTAGCGGCATCGACCTCTCCTTCAACAGTCTTATCCTCAGCGAGACAGTTTGGCCAAAGGTAAACCAGCTTGGTGGTGCTCTTCGAAGGCTTAATTCGAGGCATGTCACCCCGGTACTGGTCCGAGAAAGAATGTGCTCTGCCAGTTTTGTTAGTTACTACTGGAGGTGGAACCGGTCCAGGGGCTGGACCGGGAGAAGCCAGGTCGACCTGCTTTAGTAACGTGGCCAGTGTAGTGGCCACCACAGATTGAAGATGAGTCAATGTCCTCATAATGATATCCCAATGTCGAGTCAGTGAATCGATTCTATCCTCCATGTCGGGTGTGTAAGTGTCTGACCCATCACCATTTCCGGACCCAACCATTGTCCATCCTGAAGGACGGGCTGAGCTGAAAGACGACGGGAAAAACTCTTGATCGTTATAAGAGCTTGATTCGCGCTGTGCAGATTTGGACTGGTTCATATATGAAATTCGAGTTGTAGTGGTATTTGCAGCAGGTAGTTGGACTACTAGGACCACGGCATACATCGGTGTTCGTCGTTGCTTTGGCTGAGGCTTCTTCTTCTTCGGCACAGACTCCTCGCTTGTCGTTGGAAAGGGAAAACCTGCACTCTCTTCTGCATAATCTTTAGATGGCGATACGTTGGTTTCTGGGTCATCAATAGTAAGATTGACAGGAAATAAGCGAGTTATTAGCACCTTCTTCTTCTCGCCGGGTCGTGAGGTAGAGGTGTGGTTTTGGGCTGCGGCCATATTTGTAGGGGAGAAAGCTTGTGAGGAGAAGGATTGTGAGAGCCGACTTGAACGCGCGCTAGAGCGTCCGATGGAGCTCCGGCCATCCCCAATAATGCTGCTTGAAGGTTCAACAGGACGTGACTCGCCAGGGACAACATGGACCTTCGTCGATGTTCCTTTGTAGGACATTAATTCAGAGTTACCGAAGATGCAGCTTGAGAACGTCGCAAGCTCCTCGCGATACTCACGAGCAGCCTTCTGTCCATCTGACTCGACGTGACTATCCCTGCGCCCCTGGAGGGAGGCTCGTCGATCAAAAGCACCCTGTCGAGGCGAAGGCTGAGGTCCTTCCGGTTGGATAACCAGGGGTCGTGATAGGCCTCCAAGACTGCTTTTTCGCGGTGAAGTTGGCGTTCTTCGAAACTCTGGAGGAATGGGCGGACGCTCTGTGGGCGATACTGGAGGAGCAGGGTGGCTGTCAAACAAAAGAGATGCATTAGAAGGTCCTAGGGCATCCTGCATTATGATAACCCTAACATCACGTACGTCCAAGTCGACATCGCCGCTGTAGTCGAAAGCATTGGCCGTAGAGGTGGCAGGGGTTGTTGGTGTGGTTGATAGGGGGAACACTTGGTCATTGCGATGCTGATATAAAGCATCGGCGTCTGGGAAAAGCAGATTTCGAGTTACCATATCCTCCTGGGCAGATTCAAGTGCGGATACTGGCCTCGACGTCTTTGTACTGGCCTGTGTAGGCGTGGCTGAAGGGCCGCCAGAGCCCAAGTGCAAGAGCCGGCCGAGCATGTCGGGAGGCGCACTCAGGGATTTGGGCAGCAGGTTGAGTTAACAAGAAAGGCGGCCGTCGATATTAATTACGACGGCGAGCCATAATCAAGATGGATAGCGAAGTGTTTCGAGCTGGGCGTAATCGCATAGTAACCACTGCGCGTGGCATGTGAAATTGCAATCAACTTGCAGAGGCGGAACTTAGATTCACTCCAGTTTGAGCTTGAGCTTGAGCTTGAGAAACCAATAGATGGAGCGGGCGCAAACTAAGATGGAGGGGTCAAGGGGGTTGGAAATCTTAAAGCTCAATGCTCGGACAAAGCAACATCCAAGCTGGAAGCTTTGTTTGCTAATATCGCAAAAGAAAAAGGTGGCGGCAGTCTTGATTGCTGTTGTGGCGGGAGCTGGAGGGTGGCAATGGTGGTTTGTGCTCAGCAATGGGTAACAACTGTGATGGGAATGTATGAGAGAGAGCATGCACAGCTGATACTGGATTGACTATGAGTGGTTGAATCCTTTTCGTCACTGGGAGAATTCGAGGTGACGCGAGGTGCGAATGATACGGTACGGTGCGTTACGAAGCGCGAGATGCGGAGAGCAGAAGGTTTGTTGTTGGTCGTTTCTGTTGGCTGCTGGTGGTGCTTCTGCTGCGTGTGAGGGGTTGATAGTTCGTGGGTGGAGGCAGAGACGATATGCGGTCTTTGCGAGTGATCAACAGGAGAGATGGGGGTCGGTAGCTGCAGGTGGAAGATCGTAAAGAGATGGAGGGGTTTCGAGCTGGACAAGCTGTTCTACGGGTGGTGGCAGCGAGAGTGATTTTGAGTTCGAAAACGCTATCGTAGACGTCAATGTAAGTAAATTGAGGTGAAGTCAAAATCAAGGGAAATGCTCGAGGTGAGTGAGCCCAGAGTTGTTGTTGTTGATCCAGATGCTCGGGTCAAGGCCAACTCGGGGCGGGTGGCAGCCCAGTTTTGGGTGTGTGTGCGCTGAGGTCTAGTGGGCTCAAAGCTTCCAGGCGGTACCGCAGTGCCAGGTATTCCAGGCAGCTCGTTAGTGGCGGTTAAGGGTTGGCGCTGGTGGCGGCTTGGACCACGAGGTACAAGATGCCCCGTACCTCTTAGCTCGGGGCCAGGATGGAGAATGGAGATGAGATGGGGAATAGTTGAGTGGAGATTACATGTGTATGGGTGGGTAATTTATGAATTGGATGGATTTGGATCGGAGGAGAATCAACAACAGACGAGATGTGGATTATTACCAACCTGGGTTACCGGGCTCTTCTCTCCCGTTCTCGTTCGCCTGTACAGCAGAGATGGATGAGTGGACGGATCAGAGGAGAGCGAGATTATCAGAGTCGAGGAATGGACCGCATCTTGTTTCCCCAGAGTCTTAGATTAAACGGGCGCTGAAAGACCTCTGATGCCGAATGACGAGACCCGATGCTAGACAGCACCCTTCAAACACACCGAAGTGGCTGGAACTGAAAGCCGGGGCAGAGAGACTTTTGTCTAACAACCAAAGATGGTCAACTTTGGTTAGATTTTTGGTTAGATCTGTTTTGCCCAAATATGTTTACGTTGAAATTATCTCGTTATTCTGTTGCTGTAGAGTCGAGAACGTAGATTGAGCCGAGCCGATGAGCCGTGACTCCAATGAACTAAACTCGTTCAACCGAAACTCGAAGACGGCGAGAATACTCGAAGCGGCGATGTTTATGTAACAGGTTGGATCTCGAATTAATGTTTCGGCGGCGGCACTGCGGGTGGCTAAACACCTAATAAATGGATCTTCGGGGTGGGCGATGCCATTCCACAGACAAAGCCTTTAAGATGATAGGTCCAAGTCAACGACAACGGCGGGCCTTGCTAAAACAATTACCCGACCCTTTTTTTTTCTTTCCTTTCTTTTCTTTTCTTGTCGTGGGCGGGCGGCTCTGCTGGCCCTTTCGTCAGTGGTTGATCGTAGAAGGGCAAGCCGGAGTAAATATTGTAAAACAGAAAAGAAGTAAATACGGAGAAAAGAGGGTCGAGGCCTGAGAATGGAGTCCTTTGTGATTATCGAGAATGGAGGCGAATGGGACCTGAACCCCCTTGACTTCAGCCTGTGCCCTTGACGGGGTTTATTTGGAGCGACTTCAGAGCAAGATAAGGTAAGGAAGCACATGCAAGTCAACGAGCTTCAAAAGAAAGACAAGCAAGCGCCTTGTATGCATCAAAAGAGACGACGTCCGCCAATCCTCAAATCCCTGGCTCTCAAGTTGCGGTGAAAGCAACCATTAAATCGACAGTCGTCGGGGCCCCGACCAGGGTCTTCCCAGCAGCCAAGGCCCAATGAGTTGCAGTAGATGTGTAGTACTGATACTTTGATCAGAGTCGCAGCAAGACCAGCAGCTCACGTCTCACAGGCAAGTAAACGAAAGAGAAGGAATTCGTTCCTATTTTGGTCATTGGAAATCATTACATGAGGCTCAACATCTGAAGAGAAAGGCACAACGTATTCTGAGTACTGCTATTATCTAGCCCCAATTCATTACTCAGGACAAGAAAGACTCAACCTCGACTGTTTTGACTATTTCTCCCTCGAGACACAAAAGACATAAGGCAGACAGATAGATAATGGAAACTCCGGGGTTCAAAGCATGGCAGACAAGGTCAGGGCCTCTGATTGAATACCATGGTGACGGTCATGATAGTGGAACTCTAGGTGTGCTCTGACATGTCTATGGCTTGTGCTCTAGACTCATAGACTCCTAGGCCAGGTTGGGACGTCTTTTACAGCACCGGGTACATTATCAAATTCTCCGCTGTTGCAATTACTACACACTTACAACACTGACTGACTCTGACGTCCACAAGTCCGAATACACAGCAACGTTAACTTTTAACTTGACACTCCTCTTACAACAACTTCCACAACTAACTAACTCAGCCCAATCCTCAACACAGCAACCATCGCGCACACTAGCGTCTACGGTATAAGCTAGACATGCCGAGGCCAAGCATCAAGAAGCCAGCTAAAGAACGCCATGGGTAACGGTGCCGCAGTCAACTCCCTGCCCTGGCCTGTCCTGTCCTCCGCTGTCTCGTGCTCTGCTTCGACGGGCTTGTACTCGAGATACAGCAGGTACTGAAGGGAAGCGAGTCGGTAAGCGAACAGTTTCCGAGCTGCGAATTCATCGACATGGATCATCGATAAGGCATCGACCGGTGAGAGTTTCAAAATTGCGCGTATCGATCGCAGCCCAACTGTAATGTAAGGTAGGTACTTCTTGTAGTTGTACATGTCGGTAGGCAGGGTAAGGGTATTTTGTATGAGATTATCACAACCCCTTGTTCTGGTCATCACACTACCATCACCAACGCGCGCAGTTGCAAGCCGCCGCTATCGGCTGGCAGCATTGGCCTACCTGTTGGTGTCTGCTCTATTGGTTCAAGAAAACGTGCGCCGTACACATGACGTTATTGTACATGCAACTTAAGAGAAAAAGTGTGTGTGTGCGCTGTACGTCCTTGACTTAATTAGCACAACCACCAGTCGGCTCCGAGATGGATGCGAATTTGTTTGTTTGTGGTGTGAAGGATGAGCTTGTCTTTCAACTACCTCACAATTTACTGTACTTTTTCCCCCCCCAAAATCTCTCACCCACTCGACTCGAACTGCCGTGAGAAGAGAAAAATTCTCCGGTGGCTCCGTCGTAGAATCCTTCAGTCAGTACGTAATTAGTAGGATCACTCTACTCGACGGATAACTCGGGCTCGACTCGCGCCGTGTCCATTGGCATCTCGATCCGTAGCGCTTGACTCGCATTGCCGGATATAGCTCCGCTTGAACTTTTGAGGATATCAAGACGTGGGAGCCCCCTTTACATGACATTGGATGACATTCTGCCAAGACATACTGCCATGCCAGTGATCAAGTCAGAAGCCTGACATTACTGTGTAACTTTGTACGTGTTTGAATTCGCCTATTCCTTAGTTCCAGTCCCTGGTCAGTCAAAGTATCGGAATTTTGAATCAAAGAGGATCCCGACTAATCCCTGATCTTCTTGATGCCGATGGCCCCCCTTGCGAATATGATGCAGGCAGCACGATGCTGATGGATGTGAGCTGAGCAAGCCACGAGGTACCATCACCGTGTCTTCGGGTTCGATCGATTCGAATGATCCTCTTTACCGAGCAGGCATAGAAACAGATGATGCTCCACGCTCAGGTACGGATATCTCTTGGACTCTTCTCGGCTCAAGGGCTCGGTTCAAAGGTCATTTATTCATTCACCAGAGAATCCGGCAACTAAGAAGCAACTAAACATTTAGCTAGTGTTATGTCTGAGGCCTCGGCCCTAACGGCCACTTGCACGTTTGTATCCGTAGAACAAATGCCAGTCTAATTCCATTGGATGCTATGCGTCGTGGGGTTGCATCGCCATCGTCATGTCCCGCCACGAAATGCCCCGCGATAAGCTGCCTCGAGGCTCTTATGTCGCTTGTGTCTTCCCCTCCATTAGTGATCTACAGGAACAAGAAAGAGCACGGCCAACGGCCACCCCGTGGCGAATGAGTCACGTTCGCGCTATTATTCTCAACAATTCGATACCGACTCTCACAGAATCGTCCAGGTCTGGCCTGTTTGTTCACTATCAGCAACCTGGGGCTGTCGAGGCTAAGTCGGAGCGGCATTCACACGAGGTCTGGACTGTCGATCTTCATCCTGTTAGCGGGCCACTGCAACCACATATCTGTTATTTTCCGTGACGTTGGTAAAGATCACTATCAGCAGGGCAAGGTACGTATTCATTCACAGACTTGCGATATTGCCTTCTTGTCGGTGAAGAGGACTTTCTGTCCGAATTTCCGGCTGCCTGCAGTTGTCTTGCAGATCACTTGTTGAATAGCCTCAAGATATGATGATCAAGGTACATGAGAGTGACGACGGAATTGATAACCCTTCTTGATGTCTCAAGATGAGCTGTCAACAACACGAGTGGCCTATCTGGGCAATTCGCATGTCTCAATCTTGTTTCCTCCCCTGCTCGGCTTCATACAGTATTCTGTGGCTGCAGCATATGTCTTGGTGCAATATGTAATGTTGTGTGTATGGGGCCAGAGAAAATGGCTAACTATCAATCTTTGGAAACAAACACAAGTGCCGGTCTGAGAGTCCAGCGACTACAGCAGTGACTAGCCATAATATGAATAGCTGCATTCTTAGTAAACTATCATGGCTGATGTTTTAGTTGTTATCATATTAGTTGTCTCCTTAGAAGTTGCTTCGTCAACTCTTTCCAACTGCATAGTTTACCCTCTATTGATGTCTTGCAATGACATATCGTTCTATCCAGGTTTCAAAATATATGTATCCCTCCTTAACTCTAACCATAACTTACTGTCTCTTGTACGTATTGTGGTCTACCTATGTCGAACATGGCGTTCATCACGTGTAACTTTATTGAAACCTCCACCTCCACCCTCACAACTCCACTCCACTTGTCTTCCTCTTCAACATCCATCTCACCGCCCAGCACTCGCTTCTGTAACCATAGCTTATGAGCTGCAGCAGAAAAAAAGGGTCCTCGTACATACATTGCAACCGCCCTAACCCACAGCCCCAGTCTCCGCAGTTGACCAGCCTTTGGCGGTTACTGGTATTTTGTCTCGTCTCCGCGTAAACAAACGAGTTCCAGTAGATACGGGACATCCATTCACCCTTGAAGCTTTGGGATTGCTTCAAGATCCCTGATGCAGATGCTCTTTTGTTTGACCTGACAATGAAATGAGATGAACCATCCTATTCCGGCGGGCGCGCGTGGAGCGGCCGCATGAGCTTTTATTTCATCCTTGCTATGGATTGTTACAGGTCACATCCTGGGTTGGAGAGGTTACCAACCAGAATCCCTGCTGTGTCCTCCGAGTGCTTGGGAACCCAAGATTGCATCCGGATCATCATCTCGGATTTGCTGGGTTACTCGATCGGAACTTGATCAATATCAATTCCCCACACCAAATTACGGTTGCAGCTGCGCTCAAATGTGTGTCAGGCATGTCCTGGCAGACCGGTTCACGTCAAGAGAGACAGCTGTGTTTCCACCTCAGAATAATCCTGGTCAAAGGTTGACCGTGCCTGATCACAAGGAACAACTTTCAGCGAATCTTGGCCATTGGGAGCAACATTATTAATGCTTTGTCGGCAAATGTTACTCTTAGCACATCACGGAGTCACGAGATGGGTGGCATAGCAGCTGTTCGCTTACTCTGTCGCCTTTGACATTGTGAGTCTTGTTCGACGTCTGTCATCATCATTGGCCTGGGTCGACTAGTGATGGGCGGGCCGTCCCTTGACCGTCTCACTGAAGTGAGCAGCTGACTTGTCACAAGATGTCTCCCAGTAAAGTCACTTCTATGAACATTGAAAATCTTACCTTCAAAACCCATTTTCTTTAATTTGGCTGCCTGCATCAATGTAACGCCAAACCCTCGCTCACAACACTCCATGTTAAAACACCATCATCGCCATCCTAGCTTTCGCATGCTATGCTCGGATGGATCATGGTGGCTGGCCTCAGATCTCTTAATGCGTGGCTCATAAGCTTTTCCTCATTGAGATTAGCACGTTATCACATTTCAAGGGTCCGAAGCAAGTGGTGTGACTTGTGCATATGCCATCATGAGGCTGACTGTCAATCCTGTCAAGGGTCTTTGATCCAGTGGAAAATGCATCACATCACTTCAGCCGCGAGGTCCCTTTGCTCTGTGGCTGGCAGTACGTTAACACAGCTTAACAACACGCAATGGCCTGTCTAATAGTGAAACTTGTTGTGTCAGTCGAGGCTTGGCTGCATTCCATTGTATTGTGAGCATCGAGTTATGAACTACAACCCCGCTATCCTCACAATTCACAATTCACCACCCCGTTATTTGAGGCATATGTTAAAGCTTCATCAACATTTTCCCCGGCTTCACCCGCCAACTAATACATATCACTCAAAAGCCCTTGCCCACTAAGTTAAATCTGAACGCCACTTGAACACGGCGGCGGCAAAAGGCCGCATCACAGTCACAGTCTGTTTGCTGCTTACAGTCATTTCAGGGATATCCCTTTTCTCTTAGCGTGGGGGAGACCACAAAACCACTGAGGAATAAACTTTTACGACTTCTTTCACGAATTGGCCCCTCTCAAACCCCTCAAACCCCTCTCCTCCTCGTCACATTTCGCCTCAGGCTCGGACGACTGTAGCAAACAGCATCAAGGCCGTCGATCACTCAAGGTGTACTGGCGCACAGCACCTCAGCCCATCACACGAGCTTCCGCAAATCACCTGGCATTCTTGCTCGCCTCCTCGCGACCGTTGAGTTCTGCATACGCTATGATTGGCGTCGATCGAAGTTGCCTGGCCCTGAGACCCCGGGCCACTGCCAGGCATGATCACGGGGCTCGCTTCGAGAACCTCAGGCTGTAGGGTTGCTGAGTGAACCCCGTATGCGTGGAGACACTTCATGATGATCTTAGCCTTGTCTGCAAAGCCCTGGACAGTTCTACTGTCGACGACGATGTGGGCAGAGGCGACAAATTTGCATTGGTCCAGGCGCCAGATGTGCAGCTCGTGTACCGATTTGATGCCAGGGATCTAAATGCTTGTCAGTCTTGGCTCTGAACAGAATGAGCTATACGCTGTTACCATTTCAATGTCGTGTTTGACGTCTTCAGGGTTGACGCCTTTAGGCGCAGTTTGTAGTAGAATAGCGCCGCTTTTCTTGACTAACGGTATAGCTGACAGGAGAATCATGAGTGAGATGAAGACTCCCACTGCTGGGTCCGCATAGTATCGACCTTCTCCTTTGAGCTGCCAGACCAGAACTGCCGCAATGATGACTCCAATGTTGTTGATGGCATCTCCCAGAACGTGAATGAAAACGCCAAGCATACCCAAGTCCCTTCCCGGGCTCTTCACAGACACGGTTGTGTGTCTATGATTATGGTGGTTCATGGGGATCTGTTGAGCTATTGTTAATGCTAAAGACTCTATAATATGTAGGAATGCTATACTCACCTGTGCCAAACCTGTTACGCTCTCGCTTATTGCCTCGTTAGTCAATGGCCCAGTAGTCTCCTGGTTCTGTTGTCTATCATCATGGCTGTGTCGCCTATCTCCCTGGTGGTCATGTTCATGGTCATGCTCTGAAGGTGTAAGTCAGCGAGTGTTGTCGCGAATATCAGAGGATGGAATCTTTTCTCACCGTGAAGGAAGGATAGTACGAGAATGTTTAGTGCCAAACCAACGCAACCAACTATCATGATCAGGAAAGGCTGCTGTACGCCTATTTTGTTAGTTTCTTCTGATTGTGATACGGTATATCAACTGAGAACTTACGAGTCAAATGAACGAATCGTTCAACAGCCTGCACTAGAATACTGATCCCCAGTGCCAAAAGAAAGACTCCGTTGAAGAATGCTCCTAGTATCGTTGCTCTGTGCCATCCATATGTGTATCCTTGTGGAGCTGGTTTCGTATGTTCTTGCAACTATCATGGTAAGCTAAATAAGGCACTTGAGACGCAGGTCCGCAACCTACCATCAACGCCATCAGAGCGACAACTATTCCGATAAGATCACTAAGCTGTTTGTTGTCAGATATCCATCTCCATCTTGATTCATAAGGGATTTGCATACGTAGTGAAAGGCATCGGCGATTAATGCGATGGAGTGAGTATAGAACCCAACTATATGCTGTCAGTTAGGGTTCCCAAGATGATATTTGACTTACCAGCCAATTCAGCTGCAAAGAACGAGAAAGATATACATATTGTGGCTATCAGCCTCTGCTTCTTTGTGATTTTCATTGTAATATCTTGGGGTTCTGGTTTTCGTTTAGAAATTCTGTTATAGATTCGTTTGGATTCTCGCTTCTGGTCCGTTGGGTCGACAGCTTTGCAAATCCAGATTTTAAGGGGGTTCTCATTATCAATGGGGTCAACTCGGCTTTATACTCCTTGAAATTTTCAAAGGAGTGGTCCTCCGCACTTAAGAGGTCTGAATAGATGAGTTCTCTGAGGAAGCTGGCATAACATCCCATCAGCTTGTAGGGCAAACAGCAGCGAATTGTTGTCGAAAATAGCCAAACAAGTCAGAGATAGATTCCATACCCATAGAATATACCGATAGAAGTCAGCGAAGCGAAGACGGATATTAAAAAAGCAGTTTATCAAGGTGTTGGCTCATGTAGCTATCCGTGATCGGGTTCCGGGACAATGATTGGGGTAGCATTAACTTGCCGGGCCGAAGATGGGATACAGGTATTTTTTGGTTAGGATTCTTGTTTCACGACAGCTCTTTGTGCTTGGCGAATATAAAGCTCCGCGCTGTTGTGTGCGTTGGTGATGTTGGTTGTTGCCATTGTAAGGTTGGCTTGCAGTGAAAACTATACAAATGGCCAATCTTGGATGAGCACTCTAATACACTTCAAAGACTTCTATATTACATCTATTCATATGGCTAGATGTTAAATCGCTATCTGTTTTGAGGTTCGCCGACCGTCTTGTGTAATGTCACTTTGTCCCTAGGGTATGCAAATCTGTGTGTCTCCTATTCACCGATATTCTAGCCACAAAAGAATTTGTAGAGAGACGGTTTTAGAAGGGTAACCATGGCAAAAGCCGACGTTGGTTATAATCAAAGACATTTGATTTCGCAATACAAAACGATGTGTTGCTGATATGGAGAACAAAGTGGGTGACTGTACCAGCCCGTATTGGACCCTGATGTTCAGGGGTAAGAATTCTCAAAGAAACAGTGTTTGGCTCGGAACTCTGTGATTCCCTGGCTCATTTAGCCCGTGACAAAAGGCAACATATCCCGATTTCAACTCAAGATATCTACACAGTCTAGCTCACTGAAGTGCTGAAAGAAACCCGTTGAAACAAATCGCATTATTTTTTCTATAAATCGACCAAACGCCATGCGTAGATGCCACTGCAATCGACAAATCACTTCTTCCTGGTAGGACGAGCGTTCTTGAGCCTCTTCTTCTCCTTCTCCTGTCTTGCCTTGCGGATATCGTCCCTGCCCTTGAGTTCCTTCTTGCTTCCCATACCATCGCGGAAACGACCCACGCGCTTCTCTCTCGCCTCGTCGACACGCTTCTTGCGAACCTGGAAGTCGTCGCGGTACTTGTCTGCCTCCTTTGGTGCCCTCTCCTGCTTGTGTTTGTAGCGGACACCAGAGGGAATGTGGGCGACATGGTTCGCACCGCCAGGACGTTCTGCCTCGCCGACGTGAGGGAGTTTGCCGAGACGGTTGGCACGCTTCCACTTGTCGAAGCGGCCACTTTGGAAGCTGGCTGCGATCTTGACACCACTCTCGCCACGGATCATCTTGGCACCCTTGGATCCGTCGTCGTCGTTCTCTCGTGACACATACTTCTTCGACTTCTTGTCCCAACGCATCTTTGAGCGAGTTGGCTCACCGAAGCTCTTGGCGTTCTCATCATTTGTAAGATCCATGGTCACGCCACGAGCAGCCTCCACAAAGTTGGAAGAGTCCTGGCCACCGGACGACACGCCGTAGCCACGTTCCTCGGCGGCGTTGAATGTTCGAGGTGTGTAAGACATGAAAACTTCTGAGTCTCGCCAATCCGTCTGTCCCTTCTTTGAGTTGGTGTTGGAGACGGTGACCTCCAAGCCATCATCTGACTCCTCAGGGGCCTCGTCCACATCCATCTGGTCTTCATCTTCATCAGACATGGCGTCCACCTCGGCACCAACTGGCACATCGTCATCAATGCCATCGAAATCGTCGTCATCCTTCTTCTCTGTTTGCCTTCGTGGCGTAATTCTCTTTCTCAATTGCTTCATTACTTCGGCAGCTTCAGTAGTTCCCTTGTCTCGACGTCCACCGATCTCAAAGATAGTCTCCTGAGGCCTGAAACCACTGATTCTAGCCAACATATTGGCTCGTGCTTGTTCAGCTCCATCAACGTCCTCCCCAAAAAGTGCATGAAGTTGTGTCCAACCCTCACTTCCAACCAATTCTTTCGATCGCTTCGCACTTTGACTAGCTGCCGAGTTCCTTGTTCTCAAGTAGAGCTTCTCTGCCTTGATAGCAACTCCTCGTAGCGCTGAGATGTCCTCACTTTCGTACAAAGCTTTGTTAAACCATTCGACCTGAGCTTCCACAGGGTCTCGTTTTAATGCGCCAACAACCACATCATCTGCAAATGATGGGTTTTTGGCCTCCTGACCAATAACAAGTCTCTTACCAAGGAACAGCTGAAGGTCAAGGAGATAAGGAGCGTCAGTATCTCTTACGAGACTGTAACTCCAACCACGTTGGCCTGCTCGAGCAGTACGACCAACTCGATGAACAAAAACCTTGGGCTGGGGAGGAAAGTCGAAGTTGATGACATTGGCAAGAACTGGAATATCGATACCACGAGCAGCAACATCAGTAACGACAAGAATGTTTGTCTTGCCTCTTCGAAAGTCTTCGACCTGAATTCTTCGCGCAGTCTGATCAAGGGATCCGTAGACATAGGAAACAGCGAAACCGGCATAAATCAGTAAGTTGGCGAGGTACTCGACGTGATGCTTGGTTGCTGTAAAGATGATCGTGGAATGTTCTGTAGGCTTCCCGCTTGAACCGTCTGCACCCCGTTTTCGCTTCTTGGATCCTGTTTCGGAGTCCTCAGCGCTCACTGGGGCTCCGACTGGCATCTTGATGACGTCGTGGAGGATATGCAACAAAGATCCCTCCTTTTCAGCACCCTTGACAGAGAAGAAAGCACTCTCGAGATCAGGAGAGACCTTTGTCTCGGCATCAAGTCGCACGAGACTTGGATCTTGTAAGCCGGCGCGAGCGAATTCAACCAAAGAGGCAGGCAACGTCGCAGAGAAGAGTAAACTTTGCCTTGAAGGTGGAAGTGCATGAAGGATTTCAGTCAACTGTGCCGCAAAACCCATTTCAAACAAGCGATCAGCTTCATCGAAAACCACGTATTTGATAGAAGAAAGGTCCAAAGACATCTCGACCTTCAAATGAAGGAATCGTCCAGGTGTTGCGATCACGATATCGGGATTGGCGGCCATAGATCCGAACTGCTCCTCCAGACTATCACCACCAACAAGCAAAACGCACTTTAAGTCGGTCCCTCTGCTGAATTCCTTCACAACCTTCAAAGTTTGGATCGCGAGTTCTCGAGAGGGCGAAAGGATAAGCGCTCGTGTTCCGAACCTGGCGCTATGCGCGCGCAATCGTTCGATCATAGGAATAACGAAGGCTGCTGTCTTTCCGGAACCTGTCCTGGCCATGCCGACCAAATCTTTTCTGTCCAGAATCAAAGGAATGGCTTTACGTTGGATTGGAGTTGGGACCGAGAAACCTTTCCGTGTAATGGCCTTTAGGAGGTTGCTGTTCAGACCTGGAAGATATTAGTAGTTTCTTCACCTCATATGTTGACATTCTTACCCATTGCCTGGAAACCTCCACCCTTCTTGACTGTTCTACCCTTAAGATTGGATGCTTTTCGAAAAGAAGCCGCCTGTTGAAGGGCAATGAAGGCCTCGTCGTTGTCATCGTTGCCGGGCTCTGGGCCGTTCAACAGGCCGTCGAAGTCGAAGTCCGCGCTGCCATCGTTGCCGCCATTCTCGTTTTCGCCGTCGCCGGGGTATAACGACCCAAAGATATCAATCTCCCCATCAGAAGGGGTCGGTGAGACGCCGCGTTGTGGCATTGTGACTCGCCGTTGATATCAGCAATATGTATGCAGAATTAAGATAGTCTAACAGGCTCAGTAGCTCTCTTTCCAATAATTTTTTCTGTTATCTTATCTCGCGGGGCATATAAGTGGGTCACTTTGTTCCAGCGCTGCGACTGCCTATCGCCTACTATTAACCTACCCTTCACTCACTTTCAACCTGGTTGGTTCTTCATCATTTCAACTTCTAGAAGGCGATCAATTGCCCATAATGTCCAGCAAAGATTCGAAAGAAGATAAAGACGCGCTCGATGCTCTTGAGCTTGAAGCCAAAGAATTTGATAAGGTCAGTTGTTTGCGACAACTATATCAGTCATCAAGACTCCCGCTGACTCTCCCTCTAGGATGCTGAGATTGACCGCATCTTGAAGGCATTTCGCCTCGACGCGTATGTGAAAGCCCCGTCATTTCTCTACATTGAGATCTAATTTTCTCATAGTTATGCCGTTCTTGATCTCCAACCTGGTGTCCCTGACTCAGACATCAAAGTTACTTACCGCAAGAAGTCTCTCCTCATCCATCCCGATAAAACAAAGAATCCACTGGCTCCAGATGCGTTCGATCGGCTAAAGAAGGCCCAGACAGAGCTTATGGACGAGAAGCACCGTGCACGACTAGATGAAGCTATCGCGGACGCTCGAATGTTGCTTATTCGCGAAAACAAATGGACGGTGGACAGCGAAGAGCTCAAGACGGAAGAGTTCCGAAAGATGTGGCGCGCAAAGGCCCGAGATGTTCTCATTGATAACGAGCATCGCCGACGTCGCCAGATGAAAGCCCAGCTCCAGGAAGAAGGTCGTGAACAACGACGTACTGATGCCGAGGTGGAAGAGCGTAAGCGCAAGCGACAGCATGAACAGGATTGGGAAGCCACCCGGGATGAGCGGATCAGCAGCTGGCGACAATTCCAGAAAGGATCGGGTGGCGAGAAGAAAAAGAAGAAGAAGCTCAAGCCCATCGGCTAGAGACCTTGGTATTTCGCGGGAGTTTATTGGGAAGACATCACGAAGGGACACGGCTACACTACACAATGTCGCGCTGGTATGTGAGTTAAATAATTATGATGAACGGTTTGGACTCTAATCAAGTCAGACAAGGTGCCCCCAGGTTTCATGCCTCACTCGACTCTGGAGACGCCGGTTTTCAGCACGGTAAGTTCAACCTGAACGTGTATCATTGACGTAGACCGCGTGATGTATTCGTAGTATCATTCATATCCAACGTGCGCCTTCAAGTGACTTGAAATGCAATTCAATGAGGAGAGTGGCCTCGTTGGAGCTTCCCAGCTCCTCTTCTATACTACAGGATTAGTATACAACAGATCTGATGTAGTTGGCAGATCTACATGAGTAGTTGGGCTATCATAACCCTCCACCGACGCCATACAAAAAATATGAACCTTTTGAACACCAACAAATGCGCTTCTCCCACTCTAATTTTAATAATACCCCCAGTATATGATACATATCATCATCAGTCGGAAGTTATTTATTTCTTATCCTTATCATCAGATTTCTTGCTTGAGCCGTCATTCTCGCTTGAATCATCATCCACCTTTTGGTGAGCGGGATTATTGGTCAGTGTGTGCCAAAGCGATTTGAGGAAGCCCTCATTCTTGTGCGATTCAGGGTCATTTGGGTCCCTTGAATGGTCAGTATCAAATGCTCAAATTGATCAGGCTGCAATCAGTGCCTTACCTTGAAGAACCGACGCCCATCACACGCTTGGCAGTCTTATCACCCATTTCGTCGGCAAGCAACTCAACGATAGTTCGCTGGTTGGCCGTAAGATACTTGGGCATACTGACTCGGTATTCGACCCGGAGATCACCGTTGACACCACGTCGAGAACCGAGACGCTTCATTCCCATACCAGGAAGTGTGATCTTGTCACCAGTATTGGTACCAGTGGCAACTTTGACATTGACTGTTCCATCCAGAGTAGGGATCTCTGCATGGCCACCCAGTAAGGCAGTTGTAAGAGGAATATTGGCAGTGTAAAGAATGTTGGAGCCGTCTCGACGGAACTTGGGGTCCTTGGCAACTCGGATAAAGACGTATAGATCTCCGTTCTGGCCACGAGCATTGGGGTCGGAAGATCGGCCAGTAGCAGGCGCGTCACCAGCACCGTCAACTCGAAGTCGCATACCATCCTCGATACCGGCAGGGATATCCACCGTGATTGACTTTCTCTCCCTCACAACACCATCTCCTGAGCATGTCTTGCACTCAGCTCCCTTGGGAATAACCGTACCGGTACCCTCACAAGTTCCGCAAGTAGATGCCATTTGGAAGCCACCCTGCATGAAGTGTACTCGAGTTCCAGTTCCATCACAAGCACTGCAGGCACTCCTCGATGTGCCGGCTTTCAGGCCGTTACCCTTGCATGTACCGCATGTGCTGAGTGGTGTGAGCGAAATCGTCTTGCTGGTGCCTTTCGCCGCCTCCATAAAGCTGATAGTAGCTTGAACTTCGACATTGTCACCGACCAAGATCTCCTGCTGATGAGCTTGCTGTCGTCCACGGCGTCCAAAGCCTTGTTGTCCGGTAAATGCTGAAAATATATCCTCGAAGTTGACACCACCTCCGAAACCTCCCTGTCCGCCAAAGCCGCCGAATCCTCCTTGTGTACCAAATCCTCCAAAGCCAGAGAATGGGTGCCCTCCACCGAAACCACCACCACCACCTGGGGCACCTCCCCCGCTGGGATCGAAGCCAGCGGCGCCGAATTGGTCGTACTGCTCGCGCTTCTTGGGGTCGGACAGAATCTCGTATGCGGATTGAATATCGGCGAACTTATCCTTGGCCTGGGGGTCCTTATTCGTATCGGGATGGAACTTTTTCGCTAGGCCGTAGTATGCCTTTTTAATCTCGCCGGCCGATGCGCTCTTACTAACACCAAGAGCCTGGTAAGGATCCTTCTGCTGGACGGCATTTGTAGCATGGAACAACTATCACATATCAGAATGTAAAACTTTATCAATTGGTATTGGCCTACTCACCCGCTTCGCTGAAGGAGCTCGAGTCCTCTTCCTCAAAGAAGATTGGTTTTGAGAGCCGGCCCGCCATGCCGCAGTGTGAAGCTGGGCACCTTTCTTTAAACACTGAATCTTAGGTGCATTTTGCGCCAGCACACGCGCAGGAGCGGCGGCCTTTGATATCAAACTAGGATTCATCTTGAACTGCAAGAATTCATCTGACTCTAAAAAAAAATACAGAGAAATGCAAAAGGTGCAACGAGGGAAGAGTGAAACGTCACGAGCAACTAGCGGAATAGCTCGTGCTTCTCTTTTTTTCGAGACCTATCTCGAACTTTTCCATGGACAAGCCTCAGGCATCCAGCTTCGTCATAACGGCCGGCTTCGGCTGCGCTATACACGGAAGCTTATTGGTCAATATGTATTCAGGAACAGAGAAAGCCGATGAAAAAGCAGTTCGCTCAGGAAATAACTTTTATGATGAGTTCAGGCAAGAAAATTAGTAAGATAGTCAGACTTTATGATTTCAAGTCTAGAATCATTCCTATATGTCATATATAGCTATCAAATTAAGAAGAAACTCAATACTCGAATATCATCGCAAAGATATCGGCTGCTGTCTTATGCCGAAAGTACCCCGACTAGCCGAACATTCAATATCATGCATGAGAAGCCGAGAACAGGCTATAGAATGCCGTGATTCTTGACAGATCATGAGTGGTGGTGAGTCAGCAAGATCATTTGTCATTTTCTGTGCAGGATGGACTTTGAACAAGTGATTATGTCCTCGGTTGTCCTCTTTATTGAGTAGGGGTTAGATTTTGAGCTAATGATCAATTGCTGGCTTATCATGATAACTCCCCAGGCAACGCCAATGTCCAATATTTAATGACTGACAAACTTTAAAAAAAAAAAATCGCAGTTAACAAAACAACGAAACAGATATAAGAGAATAATAGTGCCATAGTATTCGCATAGTCCTTAAATCCTTCATGAACCTTTGGGTATAAGAGTACCCTGAAACATAGTTTAAAGCCATTATCCGGCTCTGCTTAAAGTGGTATCCTTATGACGTAATCTGAATCCGCGCAAGACATTCAAGTCTATGTCGTGAGTCTCCCCGTATGCGCAATGCAATCATGCCCGTATGCCTTTGCAGCCCTTTGTAAAAAGAAAATTCGCAGGTCGCTGGGAGCAAAAGTGCTGTAACGCTTGCGTTGAAACGCCAAAACTCCATACCAATGTAACCGTTCCTTGCGTAAAATCCATCGCTTATAAGCGCCCTTATTTTGCAAAAGTCGGGGTCTTGCCTCCCGCGTATGGTTTGGAGATGCGACTAGGATCGTGACGAATCTTGTAAATAAAGTCGACTATTACGTCGTTCTCTTGCACGCCCATTCCATTAAAATGTTTACGCACGGCGAGTGCCAGCTGGTCTTTGCTCTGGCGACGAGCTTGTCGGCGTCGAACCATCGTTGGAGAATGGATGCCGATGCCATTCGGCTGCGAAAGGATCCATTGGCAGTATGGGCTCGAGAATGAGCTCGGTGTGTTCAGGCGATGCTCGCGACGGTAGGCATGGAGGACATCTCGGTCGAAGGAGGCCCAGTGCAGCTGGGAGGAAACTAGTTAGCATCTTGATGCAGAATCAGAGCGACCATAGTCTGGGAAGTGTTGCACAAGTGGCTCGATAAATAATTGAGACTTGAAGCTGAATTTGCGAAGGAGAGCTACAGGATGGCAGAATAAAGCAGATACTCGGACAATACAGTGCTTCAGGTATTCTCTAGTAGTCATTGTATGCTCGAAGTCTTTCAACTATCTCGGGGCGCGACCGTAGATCAAGGGGGAACGGAGGGGTTTGACGAACACTAGGGGGAGAAGGCTCAGCTGGCGGTTGAGGGGGAGCAGCGGCCGTAGCATTTTGGACCTCGCGAAGGTGAGAATGGTTCTGTTGGCTGGCGTTGCGACGCATCTTCGTTGAGGTATGGCCATTCCCACCCTTTTCCTTGGAATTGGGTGTGTCCGCCTTGTCGTCGTGATTGCGGGATGATTTCGCGGGAGGCATGATGGGCTGCTGAAAGATGTGTGGATGTTGTTAAATTGACTCGTCGCAGGAAAATGAGAGGCTAATGGGGGGAGAAATTCGATCACATAATAATAGAATAGGTAGTAGCAAAAGGATCAACGATTTGTGGAAGGAAATGAGACGGGAGAAGAGTTGGCCGGAGTCGGTGCGTGATCACTTATTTTTCGGTGGATAGGTACTACCTTAGGGACGGCCTTACCAGTACTATCGCTGCAATAGCGTGGCAGCTGGCTACTTCGCAAGTAGAAACCTCCACTACAAAAGCGGAATAGCCCCTTTGGCGTCTGACTTCTAATCAGAAGACTCGGGGTGAGTCCCCGAAGGAGTTTTTGCAATTTTTTACAACTTCTATTATATCGATAAATTTTACCTGGATTTATTTTGCGATCACAGGAAATGTCCTATGTATCGTTACGACTCGATATGGTGGAGTTATAAGGAAGAACATATTTAAAGTTGCGGTTTCTATGGCAGCCCGAACCCGACGTTTGCCCTCCCAGTTCAAGTCAGTAAAGCGATTAGATACCTACCTAATAATTAAAGAATGAAAGCTTAAAGAAATAAGAACTTAAACAATGGCCATTCTTTTCCGGGCTGGCTTTTCGTTATTCCATTCTGGCCAGCCCCGAAGTGTGAAACTGACTCCCAAGGTTCCTGGACAAGAATCAATTGACTACTAACCATATAAATAATTTTAGATCGGTATAAGACCTCAGCATCAGCAGAAAGAGGAAGAGATCAACTCATGAGCTGCGGAAATAAATCACCTGAGAACCCTTTCAAACGTTCTGGACGGTAGATCATCCATTTGCCTTTTAGCCTTTACTGTTACTCGTTAGTGCAGGGGGCCTGCGTTGTTAAGGAGCTCCATAAACTCAACGGTGCCCCTCATTGAAATATTCCGAAATCAAAGAGGTAACGAAGGGCTGAACTTGAGTTCAATATGAAAAGAGCCTTGATGTTAGGAGAAGCTACTTTCATAAGACAATCTAGATGCTCGAACCACAGTTGTAGGCTTTGAGCATGCGATTGAGATGTTACTGCATCATTATAGCTGGACCGATGTCGCTACAACTCGTCATCGTGAACTGATCGTGTGCCCATGAAGTACTAAGACTTTTGTCCCCTTCTGCCCTTCTTTCATGGTACAACAACTAAGTCTCAAGGATCCAGGTTCGACGGAGAAGCTCCGAAGCACTCAAAAGTCATGGGCTAAGCAGCCTTAACAGCACATGGTATCTTGGAACGACGGCATCAACATATGATGAACCAGTGCTACAGATCATTAAGCCCAAAGGTCGTCACGAGACTCCCATATGCCCATTCTATGTGGGACCTTGTCCAGACTAAAAACCACCCCCACGCGGTAAAGCTTGACTGCTAGTGAGTCAATCAATCAATCACTCGTCACTGGTACATCGCAAAGCGCGGCATCGTCTTAGCCTCAGCGATCGCCTTGGAACCGGAGACTAGAAAACTCCATCACTCCACTTTGTGATCCGGCCGCATGTAATACAGCGCTGTAACTACCGATCGATTCACATTGTCAACACGCAGGACCCTCAAATCATGTGGATAAAGTATCACTTTGGCTGATGACTATGGTTTCAAGTCAGAGATTTGTTAGGCTCATAATCGTCTCGAAACATCTCAATGTCCTCTGCTATTGGGTTGCGATGAATGCTAGTTCGTGGAGTGCCGTTCCAGGAACCTGGCTTTCCATTTCTGGCTCACCGAATAGGCTGTTCAGACCCAACAGATGCAGACTCAAGGATGAAAGGCTACTGCAACTTGCCAGAAAGATCACCGACGATGGCGTCTCGGTCGAGAACGGGATACGTCGTACTCCGTCGTTGTTGAATCTATTGGCCGATGGTCGTGCATGTTGTCGTAATTCCAGCCTCACGAGGAGCAATCGATCAGACTCGATGGGAAGAGACTCGACACGGCGTTGTGTGTTACTAGTTCATGCATGAGGCAAAATGTCATGTCTTGTGGGACGACATGGGCGATCCCTCCAGCTGGAACTCTGGGAGTGTTGAGCAAGACGTTTGTAAAAGAAATTCGTGTCACCATGTGTATATTGAACCGGATTGTTCACAGATAGGGCACCTCCAGGTGTAGGGATCTTCCCCGGACTCCAGATCATAGCCTGCAGGTTACCTATCTACTCCGCAATCCATTACGTTGATCTTGAGATTTCCATGAGTGAATGGAACTCAGCGTCTGCATGTATCACGGCCAATAAAGAGTCCCTGAGATAAGGTCCAAGAGTTTGGACAAGGAGATGGCTAATCAGGGCTGCTTACATAGGGGAGGGACCTGCATACCTGAGGAAATAGTTGCAGGCGGAGGTGATGCGAGCCAATACTATCCCCAGCCAGATGTATCAGCCGCTGTGGAGAAGCATCATTGCGAAAAACCCGGGGTTTCTTGTCAGGCGACCTGTTAGCGCTCAGAAAGTTGATAAGTCTCAAAAAATGTCTTAATTTTGAGAAACATGAACAGCTTTGGGTATTAGGATAGGTGTCATGTTGTGGTTCATGGGTTGACAGTCGCTGACCAGTTATCACAAATTTTAGTCGATTCCCTAGGAGTTGGGATGAACAAAAGCAGTCTCACTCTATTACCACGTGAAATTGACAATCAGTTTGGAGAACGAGGCATCGAATCATCCTTGTTGGCATGTAATTGATATATGGTCGATGACATAGCGACAGCAGCCTATGGTCTTGATAGTGTCATTATTAGATGTTATATTTTCACAGCTTTTGGATTTGACTTATGAGAGTATAGATAGCTCTATCTCCAGAATGCTCAATGAGACCAGTGACTGAAACATGATCAGCAATACCAAGATTTTCCCTAGGTTATGTTCACGGTATCAGAAGCAAAGAGACAAGAATAAGCTGGTGCATCATTGCCATACCCAGTAGTCGAATCACGTTGTGGATCAATGATCGACAACCTTCATGTTGAAGGCTCTAAGAAAGTTGAAACGGTTGGCGGAAGTCTTTTTACTACAATTCTCCAACTCATGCAATCAAGAGTCAGATTGCCGATGTCTCCTAATTAGAGCACCATAGATAACATGAGCTCGGCTCGAGTTTAAAGGATTACGTACCGAGTATTGCTACCTCAGATACGCGTCCGTCCTGGAGCGTTGGCCATCTCCCCACCCCGATGTTCCGGGATGAAGCGCACTGCTCATGCCACCATTGAAGAGCTGATGACAAACGAGAGTGAGCCTAAGGCGGCCCGCGGGCTAGCATCATCGCATCACGCAAGGGCTGGTGTACATAATGCCAGCGTGACAGCGCAAATGGGAGCCCGGAGTGGCCCGTGAGATGTCGGCTCCCATCATACCCAACTTGGCTTCGGGGTGAGTGGTCCGAGAGATCGTGAGGCGCCATTCATTGTAAACGGTTATTGGACGCAGTTAAGAATCCCAGGCTGGGGTTATGCCAGATTGGGTAAGCATTGATTGATATTGGGGTCGATGAAGAAGTCATGTCCACCTCCTGAGCTGTAATGTTGGTTGGCCGGACCCATGAAATGTCTCACAAAATCGAACCAACAAGGCCTCGAGCCTTACGAATTATTTCTGGCCATGTCTGCTAAACGTAACTAGAGAGCCTGTAAAAGTCACACTTGTTGGTGTCTATGCATGTCGCAATGGATCTCAGCTCTCGGTGAACTGCCAAGATGCCGAGTCCAAGTGCTCACCTAAATAAATCGTCAGTGAAGAGACTGATCATGGATGCCCGGTCAAAATGTGAACAGACGTTATCACATCGACAAAGCGCGATATCCCTGTGCAGCCATCCTCCCCGGAGCAAGGGTGCTCAACAACCTGGTATATGAATTCATACGTTGCTTGAAAGTGCTCATTGATGAGACATTCCTTTGAATTTTTACCTAGACTGGGGAATTCTTCAGCACGCATTATACCGTCTTGTATTTCTTCTTGATCAACAAAAATCATCGGCAAGTCGGACATCAAAGACGTGAATGAGGCTGCGCTAATAGTTTGCGCAGGGATATGGAGGTTGCATGGAGAGAGGCGAGGGTGGAGAAGCGAAGTGGAGGAGAAGACGGACGCTTTACCGAGAAGGCAAAGACATGGTACGAAAAGGGTTCAGGCTCATTTAGGATGGTGAGCGTGGATTGGCCATTGAGAGACCCTTGTGTCGTAATTCAGTGAAGGTGTCGAAGCCTCGAAGGTAGGATTTTGGTTATCCAATTTGATGGGTGAGACTCAATAGACTTGAACATTTGAGGGGCTCCATCCTTTTTGTTAAAGTCAACGACCCCCCACTCTCTACCCGCACCCACGTTCCCCAGACCAAGCTCCGTCTTTTCTTCAGTTCCGTCCCGTCCATCCCACGCTTTGCTCTGCAAATGAAGCTTTTGGTAAAGCGACTACACTTGCAGTCCAGTACCTGTACTTGCTTCTTCTGGTATTCGAGACCCTTTGATATCTCGAGTACTGCGTTGTTTTGCTTTTGCTGAGCGTGCCTGAACTCTTATTACTGTTTCTTATTTGTGGTGTGAGCCCGTTTCATCTCTGTTCCTGATTATCTCGGCCAGAAAAGTCACTCAACTCAGGCTGTAACTTTGTCGAGTACCTCGCTTTCATCCTGTTGTTCCGTCTTCTGTTTCTCTCTTCTCTCACAACCCCTCGGCTTCCAGCATCCTTCTGTCACACTTGTGTTGCATTCGTTGCACATCTGCGAACCTCATCTCAAGGTCGGTAATTATATAACTTTCTCTACTCATTCTTTCTCTATTCACGTCTCATCTGCCCCTCTGCATCCTCATCCTTGACCGGCGCCACTTCAGACAGCAAGGACCACACTTGGGCACGTCTACTTGTACCACGAAATCACCACATGCTTCGAATCGGATCATTGCATGTGAGCCACGAGAAAAACATGGAATTGTCGTTGTCTACCACTGGTTAGATCATATCCAATACTGGGCCCAACCCCTTTGTCTCCGTCCCTGCCGTATGTCGTTCGACTCTGCTCTGCCTGCCGGACGACGATGAATTATACCTTCTCGAAACACTTGTTCAAGGATGATCCTGTTCATCATCAGTCAAATCTTCCGTGTTCCTGTCGAACGTTACACATAAATAAGCAACGACCTCAAGTCAACTCCGTCATCTAGACAAGCCTGGTCACCTTATACAAAAGGAAGAAGCCTCACCCGGCGCCGCAACAACGCCTCGACCACTATCATGTCTGAATCTTATCTTCTCTCCACATCATGAGATATACAGGCCAGCAATACGACAACTCACAACGTTTAAATGACCAACTTTAAGATGGTCTCTCGGCATCACCCCGTCTCCAGTCCTCAGTCATGGTCCCACATCCCGGCCTTCCCCAAGCTGGCCCGTCTTTCTTTGATCCACCTCAATCAATAGCATCCTCCATATTAGCCGCAAAAACACGCGACACTCATTGTCTTTCGCTGCTAACATTAAGGGACCAGTTCAGCTCCAAATTGACCCCATTAGCTTGGCTCCAAGATCAAGTCTGATTTATTTTATTTTATCGCGTGCCGACCTTTTGTTGTTTGCGACTCTTGGCCGTACAAGTCACGCCAGCTCGACGACATCGATTTCCGTTTCGGACATGCGTTGATTGCAATATCCTATCATTGCGTAGGGGTCCTAGAAGTAATTATACGACTTAATTCCGTCCAGTCCCACCTTCGCGAACCCCGGCCATCACGACCCCGCTATCCTCGGTGACAGACCCAACTGCCACGCTTTGCGACTCTAGCGATTACCAACCGTCATCCTCGAGCCTTCGCCTACCACTGCCTGGCTGGTGGATTCTTAGCCCGTCGCTTTATAGCACGGCTCGACTTGCCTGAGTCTTTTTCCCAACATAAACATCGCATCGCTTTCACTTCATAGGCTTCCTATTCGGACATTGGGTATGGCCTCCGTTATAACAAATAACGTGAAACCGACCCTTCCCATATCCCCGGTCAGCTCCGGCGCAATGGGAGCTCAAAATATATCGCCTCGTGACAGTTCGGATCCTACAGGTCGCGGCCGACGAAGAAGTCGCTCACCCGCAGATGACGGCGCGGACCAGGTTATAAAATCAGAAGGAAACCAGGATGGACCAAATGGCGCATCTTCCAACTCCGACGGCCCTGGCCCTGCCAGAAAACGAAGACGGAGCCGAAAGGGCCTGGACAAGAGGTTTGAGTGTAGTGCCGAAGGGTGTGGGAAGAGCTATTCAAGAGCGGAACATCTGTATGTCTCGAATTTGTGCAACACTCAGAGGTCCATGCTGACATATGACAGGTACCGGCATCAGCTTAACCACAACTCTAAACAGACCTACCACTGTACTTTTCCTAACTGCACGCGGACTTTTGTCAGAGGAGATCTTCTCAAAAGGCATATGGACCGACATGCTGCGAAGGGCTCGCAACTCAACCAGAGAGATTCTATCATGGCACAATCCATAGCTCCGGGTCAATCAAACCAACAAGTTCAACCTCCTAATTTCAGTCGGAATAATTCTATCGATTACTCAAAGCACCAGCAAACGAATATGCCTTATCAAACACCACAGGTTCAAACACCTAACCCATATTCGCCCATGAACAATACTCCAACAGGCATGTACCCGAACGGAGCTATGCCAAATGGAATGGATAGTTACATGTCCCCGACCCAGGGTTATGATAATCATACGCCGCAACTCAGCCAACCACAATCTCCTTCAATTCAGCAGAGGCCGTCTATGTCTGCCGGCAATACACCATTCAACATGATGTCTCCAATTGCGAATCAGCAAGGGTTCCCAAATCAACAGAATATGTCGCAGAATAATTTTGTCAGCCAGCAAAACGTTATGCCTATGACCCTACCTCCGGCTCAGTACCCCAACGGACCAAATGCTACCGTAGTTACTTCAGCGGAATATTCAGAGCCAGGAACCACGCAGCCTAGCGAGATGATGATGCTGGATCAGATGGCTATGCCGGCAACTGTTCCTGTCTTCGGAGAGGGAGGTGATATGAACAAGTCACCCTACGTTGGGATGCCGGAGGACTTTATGGCTTACCTCTTCAACTCCCCCAGTCAAGCCATGACACCAGTGATGGGCCCGAACTACACGAAGTCAGTAATTCCTAAAACATATTGGAACTCGTACTAACTTGAAACTAGTTATGCGGAATTGCAAGGAAATCAATTTAATATGAATCTTCTGGGTACAGATAGCAATTCACTTGGATACTTTCCAAGCGCTCCTCAGCAGGTAATGGCTGTCAACAACCTTCTTGATCAACAGGTTCCGGAAGCCACGATATCTGAGGAAAAGAGTCAAGAACTATTCGACTTTATCAAAGAACGCTTCCATGACAACAAGCATGCTCCACCTGATCGTCAATGGGCCGACCTGCTTGAAGGTGATCGATCAAATGGCGAGCATATGTTGAGTAAGAGGATGATGCAGGCTTACATCGGTTCTTATTGGTATCATTTCAGCGATCAGATGCCTATTCTTCACAAGCCTACTTTCTCTCCTGACAAGACACCGAACTTATTGCTCCTCGCGATGATGGCCATCGGAGGGGCTTGTCTCGACAGGACCCATGGACATAATGTGACAAGAGCAAGCGCCCAGCTCTCCAACTTTCTTGCCTGGCATCTTCGTTGGGACATCTTCATGGACGTCAGCTTCAGGCCGCCAGCTAAGCTGTGGATTTTCCAAGCTTTGATTCTCCTGGAATTATACGAGAAGATGTTTGCGACAAGAGAACTCCACGAACGGGCCCACATTCACCATGCGACCACTATCACTCTCATGCGACGAGGACGATCTCTGATCGGCAAATCTGCACTGGACTCTCCGCCGAACCCTCGTGATGCATCCAATGGGTCTCGGCAGTCCTCCACATCCAGCTCGACAGGAACAGCTGATAAATGGTGGGAGCATTGGGTTACAAACGAGGCGACCCGGCGTGCAGCATTCGCGGCTTTCATTGTTGATTCGATCCATGCTACGATGTTTGGTCATTCGGCAGTCATGGTAGCTCATGAAATGCGACTGCCTCTTCCTTGTGACGAATCTATGTGGCGAGCCGGAAGCAGTTCTGAAGTTTGGAGGATTGAGTCAAACTTAATGTCAAATGGCATCAAGCCAACTTCATTCCTGGAGGGTCTCAAGAGAACTTTGAGTGGTCAAGATGTCCACACGACATCATTCGGTAGAACGGTGCTCATGACAGGCCTGTTGAGCGTCTCATGGCACATGCACCAGCGGGATCTTCAGGTCAATGTCCTGGGCGGCGGCATCATCCAGGCTCTTGGTGGTCGTGATCGATGGCGGGCTACTCTCACTCGAGCATACGACACTTGGAAAGCTGATTTTGACAAGCATCTTGAACGAAGCGAAGCCGCTGACCCATATCGAGACGACGCTACTAAAAGGCAGGAGTTCAACGTCGTATTTGAAAGTCGCACAGTTTTGCACCATTTGGCACACATGGCCATGCATGCTGATATCGTGGATTGCCAAATGTTTGCACGAGCAAAGCGTCTACTTGGTCGAACGATTGGGCCTCAAGAGTTTAATAGTGCTCAAAGGCGAATCAAAGACCACTGGGCTCACTCCGCGAGGGCGAGAGATGCAGCCTTTTACGCTATCAAGTTCCTCTGCTCAGTACTTGCTCCAGATCAAGTATCTGCAGCACATGCGGGCGGATACCACCTCGATGAGCCTTACGACGCCCGCGACGATGTTCTCTTGAACCGGCCTTGGGTGATGTACTTCGCCGCCCTGGTTGTTTGGAGTTATGGATTCGCGCTCGAGGGACCTTGTCCCAATATTCCGCTACCTACCACAAGGCACGAGAAGCTGCAGCATATGAGGAACTATTTTATCAAATTCGGTGGCATCGACAGTCCCGGTGCACTACAAGGTCGATCAGGGGTCAACGCGAATACAGCCCTTCTCATGGTCCTCAAAGACACGTTTCAGGTATGTTCTTCTGAGCTTCAAGGCTGAGCAGTAACTAACAAGCTTGTAGACAACACGTTGGGAATTACTTCATGAAGGATCAGCTCTTTTAAGCAATTGCATTATCCTCAATCAAGGCGGAACAATTGACTAAGATGACGGTGCTCAGTTCCCCGTTTCAAGCAGGTGTAAAAATGTGTGGAAGTTGCACGAGTTGCTGGGCTATTCCTATGAGGGCAAGGGAACGACATTCCTCCGCCCTTTGAAGGAGGATGAATAGCATTTACTACGGATATAAAAGGATATTGGCGCATGGATACAGAGGGTTTACAATTGGTATGAGATATGATGGATTCAGAACGGCATGGTTTACTTAGATGGAGTATGTGGCTTCTTGCTTTTGCATTTTAGAATACCCCAGTGTCGTTTTGCACAATATGATGGTTTTCAAGCGGAATGTCCTAAGAAGGAAATTGCTCCAATCGTTTGAGTAAAATCAAGGTATGGGTGAACGGGTTCGTCAACTCCTGAGATATTGTCCACTCCAAATTCGAACGCCGTTATATCAAAATCAATCAGTTCAGAATGTGGGGATTTGCGAGGCTCTCTTCTAAAGGCAAGTTCGCATCGAGAAGGAGAGCCGTCAGTTCCTCTCCTGCTGCACCCTCCATCTCTTCGTCTTCATCATCCTCATCCTCGTCATCTTCGCCAGTGTACGGCATTTCTCCCTCCGGATCAGTCTCAGAGTCTAAGTCGATCAGAGCGCCGTATGGCAAGAAGAAGTCGTTTGGCAGAAGGTCGTCCTCCATGTTTGCGACTTGCGCGAGGGTCGCGCCCTTCCAGAAGGCTGTGGGACCGGCAGGTCCGTGAACATCGTAGTCACTGCACTCGGCATTAGTGAATTACTAGAAGGTGAGTGTTTGGTGCTATACCTATCGAACCAGTTTCCTACGACGCCTCGAGCGGACCGTACGCCTCCGATCTGAACACCCTCACTGCGCCAGCGCTCGACACCATGGAAGATTGAGAATGTAGTCCATCTCACCTCGCCTTCTTTTGTCAGGCGAGCAGTGCCTTTGACGTTGAATGTTCTCATGTTAGCTCTGGCTGAACCTTTTCAACTTTACTTTTGGGAAGGGAGACAGTCTACTTACCTCGGATATTTGAGTTGGCATTGTCGTCAAACGAATCGTCCAGAGAACGAGATACACCACGAAAGTGAACTACTGGTAGCTCTTGGCCGTCTTCGGGGCCTGGTTCTTCTATAGATGTAACATTGACTTTCATCATGATAATGCGAGTTGCTTCACCCACATCAAGTGGTGGGCGTGGCGCATCGGCGGTGATGAGTTCGGGGTCACCAAAATTAAAAGCGAAGAAATCGCTATAATCAAGAAAGCACACAATCTGAAACCTTTTCCTGTCAGCTTATACTTCATGGAGAAGCAGATAGATACGGGAGTATCCTGGGGCCAACGAACGCGGTACCATGTGCCTGTGACTCCGTAAGGGTCGCGGGCCTCGAGTGATGTGATGTCACGAGGCGGAGGAGCCATAAAACTGTTTTGAAATGACCCCGAGAACGGTCTGTCCCAAACCTCAGCGAATATTCGTGCAATCTGGCGTCTTGCGCCAATGTTGTGGCCTAGAACAATGAGAATAGCCTCCACTTTTTCCCAGTCAACATTGAAAGTGCCATCGTCTTTGAATGGCCCCCATCCTGTGTTCTGGGTAAACTGGCGCAGGTCGTAGACCTTGGAGCAAGCATAGGGATACGTTTTCATAGATCGTAGGCGACCAACGTTGAGGATAGGCCTTGAATAAAGGCAGTGAAGATGGGCGCTCTGTTGCTGGAGAGTCCTGTAGCCGTCATCACATGAGGTGGGCGCAGAGATACTGTCTCGCGTGGGCTGGCGGCGCAGGCGGTTGAAAAGCGATGAACCCTGGAGGAAGGCCTCGGCAGTGTCGTCTCGAGAGAAAAGACTTTGCAGGTGAGCGACGTTGCGCGATGGTGCATGGGTCTTGGAGAGGTTGATGGCCTCGTCGTGAGAAGGTGAAGCATTTTTGAGCAGACGAGTGACTGTGTCGTGTACAAATTCGAGTTCAGATTTCTATATGTCCATTAAATCTTACATTAAATGGAACATGGGATTTCTTATCTTGTCTTACCTCTGGGTTGTTGCATATACTTTCAAGCTTCACAAAGTCGCGAATCTCTTGCTCGTAGTCAAGGCTCTGGTTACTTGGTTCATCCTGAACTGTTTGTTAGAATTTGTGAAAACCGTCATGGAATACATACCAGCGTGTTCATATAGACATCTCGATATAATTTGTGGTTCACCTTCGTGACTGTTTGAAACACCTTGGACACACGGGGCAGTATAACCAGGTCGGCTGGGGCTATCCACTGCAATATGTGATGCAGTATTTCAGCTGGAAGCTGCAGAATCGGCACCGTAGCGTTTGGACCGTCCATGGTGTGAATAATCTTGCGGTTTAGTTTTGTTGTCTTTGAGAGAATGTGAATCTTTGAGATGAGGCTGCCATGTAATGACGATATAGAAAGGCTTCTGACGTTACTTCCGGCCGTGTACATCGCATCGGACTTAACGTGCGGAGCTTGTGTGGGGGTGGCGCCGTCTTGGGATAATCATTCATGAGCTTACCCTAGAGCGAAATCAAGTTCATGGTTGTTTTTTTTGGCACCTAATCATAGAATATTTCTTATGAGCCCCTCTTCTAACTTTTTGTGATGTCTGGTACTCATGGAAGTGCATCTACATCTTGGCCTTGATATCACCATCAATATTGACCTTTCCATGCTCAGCTGTGGCTAGGAGAAGATTGTCTGACCTCCTTCTCATACTTCCGTGCAGAGAGGCTAATTTCTTCCCAACTTGAGTAATCGAACACTCAATCAATACCTCGGTTCCAACTGGTACAGGTCGCATATAAGTGACGTTAAGTGTCCTGCTCACGCCCATATGCTGCCAGAATCCAGGCTTGTTAACCAAAGCAAGGGGTAATGTCGTACACCAGTCAAAGAGTGTGGCCGCGCAACCTCCGTGCAGGTTCTGTAGCCTGTTGCAATTATCGGGCTGAACTGTATATGAGAATACACATGACGGGTGAGGTCCTTCAGCATTGGTGGACACGAGCTGGAGATGAGGGATGAGGGTATTCATCCAATCCTAGGGTTATGGTCAACATCCGAGACGAACCCGAACAAGCGAGAAACTTACTCCTTGCTTGGAATGACCGCTATCATTTTGTGAAAGTTGTAACCAGGCTTTGACTCTTTCTTCTGGACTGCCCTCTTTCAAGGTCTTGCGATGATTGTCTGTTGGTTTGGTGTCGGACATGTTGTTTGGTCTTTAATGGATAAGTTATTGTACTCAAGCGAGGCTGCAGTCACCGAATCAAGATGGATTATGAAATGTGACGGTAGATGACCTGAGCCTTTCAAAAAGATACAAAGCAGAATCCGGGGTATCACATTGAAATTAACATCTGGCTTACCTTTACTTTACCAGTTGTCGATACCTCGGTCCGTTGTAAACGCTACCTAACCTTAATGCTGGTTATTGCCTTTTTCAGCTAATGACCCCAGAAGCCGAGGCACTTCCATCGGCCAACCAGCCCGAGCTTGGTGTCGTGGTCGCATCCACTTCACCCGTTATCGCAGCTGTACAGTAAGTAATCCGGGGTCACTAACAAATTCCACTCCACTAGAGATCTCCTGTCGCAGCTGATCTCCATTCATATTCAACCTTGAATCCATCACCGTCCATTGACATTATTCTACCCATCCTCCGTATCCTCCAGGAATATCCTAGAGGCAATGGAGTTCGTCACAGCCCTTCGGGGCACCTTCGACGAACAGAAGCCGTCTCTCTTCGAAGTACTTTCTGAGCAACAGCTCAACGCCCTCCTCCCGCCGACCCTCCGCTACCTACTTACCATCGCGACGCATCGACACCCACGGTATCTCCTAAGAATACTAAACTCGTTCGATGAGATATACGCTGGTGTTATGCTGCTCGTTGAGCGGCATTACCTGCGCACCCGAGGCGGCTCCTTTACAGAGAACTTCTATGGCCTCAAGCGCGAAAAGGGCCTCCATGCCGAAGTGCCACGCGCGAGCATGTCATCACCCGATATTGTGCGCGAGACATTGAAACTCACGACCCGGGACGTCTGGAAGAATCTGCTCGTCATTGTCGGCATCCCTTACCTGAAACGGAAGCTTGACGAGAGCTACGAGGTGAATGCGCCAAGAGCTCTTCTCGGTGCGGCATACACGCGAATGCCAGAAAACCCGACTCTTCGCGACCGATTCCTATACTATTACCGATGGTTCCTCAGGAACATATACCCGAGCGTCAATGCCGGCTATTACTTTGCCATGCTTGCTTTCAATGTGGCGTACCTCTTCGACGGGAGCAAGTATCACAGCCCTCTCTTGTGGCTGATAGGAACACGTATTCGAAGAATGTCCGGGGCAGATTACAAGGCCATTGAGGCTTTGACACAGACACCCGAGACAGGACACAGACCTGGGTGGCGGTCGTTGTTAAACCCCCGTGAAATGGGCCCACGGATATTGTCAAGCTTGTCGATTTTGCTACCGACAAGTATCTTTGCCCTCAAGTTTTTGGAATGGTGGTATCAGTCGGATTTTGCGAAGCAACTTTCACGAAAAGCGACTGAAAGTGTTGATTTGCCCCCGCCTGTGATTTCGGCAGATGGTAAGGGAGGCTCCAGCAAGAAGAAGCCAGAAGCGAAGAAAGAGGAGTCAAACGAGGGAGACTCAATCCCTTCAGCAGAAGATGCGCCCATCGCCACTCCCTCGTTGCTCCCTGTCTACACAATTCCATTTCCAAGCGATTCGGCATTGTGCCCTATTTGCGTCGATGAGATCGTCACTCCAACAGCCTGTCAAACCGGCGTCGTTTATTGCTATACATGTATCCACAAATGGATCGAGGGCCAGCATCAGAAACAAGAGGATTTTATGGATTCGCGCGAGGGTAAGTGGGAGAGTGGTCAAGGGAGATGCGCAGTGACAGGCAGAAGGGTTCTGGGTGGAACTGAAGGCTTAAGGCGGATAATGGTATAGAGAAGTCGACATTTACAGTATAAGTTACTGCATGCGTCGAGTTGGAGATTTTCTAAGTGTTGGCGTGCAATTTTCGATACCCAGGAGACTTGGATGTCTCACCCTTTTAATTGAAGCAGCTTCACTACATCTCAATGCGGTTCATTATCGTAATTGCATCTCTCGACTTTGGAATGCATGCGCGTCTCCATGTTTCACTCAACGTCTGATTTACCTGCGTCGACACGCTATCATCGACGCCAACCGCTCAATGTCTCACTTTAATCTCCGCCGCCTTGAGGCGATTCAGAGGCCAGCCACACTCTGGCCAGAGAGTCAATGAAATGGAATGTATAAGATGGCGCACAAAGAGATCAACGTCATGCTCTCTAAGGCGAAATGCGATCCCAGCCTGCAGACAATGCACAGTTGATGGAAAGCATTGCATTCTCTCCAGCGTGCCCCTCATGATGCTATTGGCTCAGCGTAGAATCTCGTGGTGTCTTAGAATAGCGTCACAACTTCTTGACTACCTCGAATGCGTATGCTTTCAGACGTTTGCCAACCACTACCGAATTCCAGATGCGGGTGGTGCTCGCCGTGTAAGGCAATGGACCGTAAAGAATTAAAAGACGAACTGCTGCCCGCGGCTTTTCGAGATGCAACGACTCATCCTCTTCAGACAACTCTTCTACTTTTGTCTTTTGTCCCCATATCCGTCGTGAACTACGATGGCATACTCATTAACCACCTCCTTCTTAGGAGACTCTCTCATCTCTGGTTTCGACTGGTTCAATGGCCGTGATCTTTCGAATGGATTCGTACAGTGAGAAAGACTCATCCGTCTCGAGCTTTTTTCGTTACTAATACCATGGCAGATATCAAGACCTAGAGGGTGCCGAGCAATATGGCTTATACTCCGTGGATCCTTTCAGTAATACTGTTCGACTTAGACCCGACTCCGCTAGAAAATTTGATCTGAACGAAGGAAGACCCAGTATTCGACTTGAAAGCAAGGAGTCCTACCAGTATGGATTATTCATCGCAGATTTCCAACACATGCCTATTTCACAATGTGGTACTTGGCCAGCCTGTATGATCTTCTAATCTATCTCTCGAGTAGAAGATGAACTAACATGGTGGATATAGTCTGGGCATATGGTGCCAACTGGCCCAACAATGGCGAAGTTGATATCCTTGAGGGCGCCAACTTGGCTTACACTAATATCATGTCTGCACACACGGCCGATGGCTGCATGCTAGACCCCGCAGACTCGAATCTCTTCTCTGGAAACCCTCAGAGCCTGGACTGTGCTGTTGGTACAGATAATGTTGGATGTGGCTTCACCCCACCCGCCAGTGACACTTCCTCTTACGGTGATGGCTTCAATGCTGTCGGCGGTGGTGTATATGCTATGGAGTGGGACTCAGAGTACATCTCGATCTGGCACTTCCCACGAGGCGCAATTCCGGCTGATATCGAAGCCAAACGACCTGATCCTAGGAAATGGGGACTTCCTCAGAGTTTGTTTGGTGGTTCAAAGTGCAATGTCGACGAATATTTCAATGATATGAGGATTGTTCTGAATATTGTAAGTGGCCCCTACGACAATAACCGGAGAATCTTGAACCAACTAACTTGTCTAGAACTTTTGCGGCGATTATGGTGAGGGAACCTGGGGAAGTTCTGAAACTTGTCGAGCTCTCGCCCCAACTTGTCGTGAATATGTTGCAAGTAACCCTCTGGATTTCCAAGACGCCTATTTTGATGTCAGCTACATCGATGTCTACACTCGCCTGGGAGGAGACGTCCCGCCTGTTGTCCCATCATCAACCAGTGAGGCACCTACTGAGACCTCCATCCCTTCAGCTAGCACTCCTGGCCCCAACACTCCAATCTCAGGAAACACTAGATTCCCGAACAGCACCGCCATCGTCACTCGTCCCCGGCCTAAGGAAGACGCATCCGCAACAGCAGAGCCCACAACTACAACTACCTTGACAGGCATCTCTTCTGTCGAGGTGACAATTCCTGGCTCTGGAACCAATAGTGCAACTGTTAGCTCTCTGCCTGTTGCTACGGGTGGAAGCTCAGTCAACCCAGCTAAGATTGATGATTATGCATATCTTGGCTGTTTTGGATCGCAGACTGGATTCCAGACTTTCAATGAGAAAGCTGAGAGCGACGATATGACTATTGAGAAGTGCATTGAAGCTTGCAACGGCCTGACTTATATCGGTCTCTTTGAAGGGTGAGTGGCTCAAATCGAAACCCAAAGCGACATTCAACTGACTATTTCTATAGAACCTGCTATTGCGCCTCCAAGCTTGACGCCGATACCCGTGCTTTGCGCAATGAGTCTTCATGCAATCGCCCTTGTCCTGGAAACGACGATCAATTCTGTGGTGGCATGGTCTCTCAAAGGTCTAAACGGAGCATTCCTCTCCGCCGAGACGCTCCCAACAACATTCTACTCACAGTTTATGCCGACACCAGCGACGCTGGACAGCCTGACGTCCCACCTGGCATGGGCCCCGGTGTTGATGGAACTGCCGCTGGTGGCTCATCAAGTCCAACTGGTGGAAGTGGCCAAGGCAACTCGCCTGCTGATGGAGCAAATGGCTCAACCGAATCCGATAGCCAAGCAGGAGATTCAGCTCAACGGACTGCAAATGGCCAGGCTGGTTCAAGTGATGACCTGCCCGCGGCTACTAATAACAGAGTGGTTGCCGATACCGCTACAGTTACCGACGTTGTAGCTGGCACTGATACGGACGCTGTGGTTTTCAGCACTCTATCTGATGGCGAGGTTCTTGAAGCAACACAGGCTATCCCTGACACTGGCCGGACAGTTATCACAAGCACGGTCACTTTCCTTACAGTGCTCCCATCGAACCCTGGATCACTTGTACCTCAAGAAAGTATCGTCACCATGAGCTACTCACTGTGTGACTACTGCGACACTCCCACCTTGATTCAGCCACCAATGGTGACGAAGGTTGTTGAATGCGACGGCTGTGGTACAAATGGTGAAAACACAGTCACACTGACTGTGCCCGTCCATGTCACCGTCACCGTCACTGGTACTGGTACTGGTACCAATGCAACCAAGGCGACTGGCAATGCGGCTGCAGGAGTCGTCCCAGATCAGACACGAGAGATCCCTCCTATTGTGCCAACCGGAATGGGAAGCAACGCAAATGCTGGCCCTGAAGTAACGACGATCGTGATAACATACTTGACAACCCAGCTGGTCACATATGGTACGGAAACGAGATCCGTCTCTACCGAGACAAGAACCATGCGGCGCACGGTTGTCGTTGCTGTATCAGACATTGAGACGATGAGTATTCTACCTGTACCGTCTCCTGGAAGGCCAAACACCCCGATTTCCCATGCTACACCAACACCGGGCGCATCGGGTGCGCCGGTCGTGGTCTCTAGTGCTTCATCGAGAGTCGATGACTTCTTCGTTTACTTTGCGATTGTGGCCATGGCAATTCTGGCCTTGTCTCTTTAGGTGCTTTTGGTGTTGATTTGATATTTGTTTCATTCATCCTTCTCTTCACGAGGATCTAATACTGGGAAATGTACAGGATATACAAAAACATAGACATGTTTGATTATGGTTGGAAAGGGTACATGTTTGTTCAACTACGATAGTCATATTTCTTTTGTTTGTCACGACATATTAGAGCTTAATGCACGATAATACCAATAAGATGATATTTCAGATATTTCCACTAAGTTCTCGGAGTCTATAGTTGACTCAGAAGTGAAAAAATACCTTATATATATTTAAACTTGCTTGCTTGGTCTTTCAAATTTCAACAACAACCGCCCTACTCTTGACCTTGCCCGAGTTGCCTTTCATCTGCGCAGCATTTACCATGAGACTACCATTGTTACTTCCAGGACCAGACATGAGCCACTTCCATGCCACGCTATGAAGGCCTTGGGCTACAAGACGCAGATAATCAAGCCAAGCCTCATTAGGGATGAAGTCTCGGATCAGACCGCGACGAGGTCGTGACATGATACGTTCGAAAGTCTCCTGGAAGGTATCGAAGAAGGCTGATTCTCTACCGTAGCCAAAGTGGACGTGGCCGAAGACGTGGAGACGGGGCTTTACGCGCCAAACTTCACGGAGGAGATTGCTGTCCCCGAGACCGAGATCAAGATGATATTTCTGACAGTGTGTAAGTTGAAAAGTTGCCACATTCGAACAGTAGAGGCTTACCGGAGGGCAATGGGTGATAAGAATATCGGTTTGCGGAGGTACCTTGCTCAACCAAGGGTGTTTATCTTGAGTGTACTGGAAGCTAAAAGCATCATTTCTGTTAGTTATCACGGTATAGCTGGATCTTTCATAGACTTACGCAAACTCCTTGGGACCAATGCTTGGAATATCAGGAACACCAAAGATATTGACGGTTCGACCCTTTATCTTTTGCACAGTCAAACCGCTCTCAAGATAATGAAGACCCTCCATGTTGGGCTTAGCACCTGAGCGCGCATCCTCTTCATGTCGACTTTTGGTGTCAAACCAACTGTCATGGTTACCTGCAACGACAACCTTGACAGGATGAGGCTGTTCACGAAGCCAATCGAGCTGTTTCTGGATGTCTGCTACGGTGCCGGAATCTGTAAGATCTCCTGCATGAATGAGAATGTCACCGTTGGGAATGTCGACTTTGAGATCGTGTGTGTCGGAGATGCAGACGACGCGAATGGCGGGCTTGTCACGCGGCGGGTGGAAAGGTCGACCGCGGAGGAGGAGTACAGCGTGGTAGAAGAGAAAAGCGAGATATGTTAAAGGTGATGAGATGAGATTGTCGAGGAGGGTCATGGGCTCCCATTGGTTCCGGCGACGAAGGCCTATGCAGGAGAGGAGGCCCATGATGGGCGTGTATGAGGTAGTTTGAGCTGGGAGAGTTGAGAACGAGAGTTCAATTGGACGAGAGGTAAAAATTGAGATGCCTCAGTAACCGAATGAGTGATTGATTGAGTGAGTGGAGAGCTATAGCTATTGATGAGCTGTAGCTGTGATAGCTCAAGGTAAGAATAGTTCGGATGGTGTGGAGTGACCATGAGCTATGAGCTATGGGCTATGAGCGGTGGTGACGAAAGCTCCAGCTATAAACGGCCCCGCAGTGACGCTAACTTGACAGCAACCATCCCTCTAGCCATGGCCATGGGAAATTGTTCCAGGAGGTTACAATATAGAAGAAAAAGTATCGAGTGTTGGTATCATGAACTTGAGCAGAATGAATGAAGGGTATTGAGATTGAGCCTCTTCATACATCATTTGTTCTCATCGAGATGCTCCAAGGGACACCCACAACTGAAGGTCGTCATAGTGATCCAACTCTTCGACATGTGAAAGCCATTGGCATGTTTCAAGCTTTAGTTACCTTCATACGGCAATCTCATAAGCAAGTTGTGGTAGGTGGAGCAGAGTATCGATGGAGAGTAACGGTATACTCAATCAGTATATATGATTTCAGTGAATAGCATCATATCATATGCAGCTACTATATATAAAGGTAATTTTATCATATCCATGCCATGCAGACAAGACCCATATCTTGACCAAAATGTGTGGTGACGTCGCCTAATGTGCCAATCTCCCCACTACAGCAGTGAAGCTGCAAGCTGAAGCTTCCCTCAGCTGGGCCAGGATCTTAACTAAAGCTTGTTTCTCCAACTTTTTTCACCCATCGTCATCGACCCAACCTCATTGGATTGGATGCCTCAATACACTGCATATCAGTATTCATTTCCCTACCCTGCCCTGTTTTGCTCTTTGTCTCATCTTGTCTTGTCTCGTTTCTGTGTCGATAACCTCTTCCTCCCTCCCTCCCCTCCCCTCCTCTTTTGCTTCTCTTCCTTCAACCTCTAGGTCATAGCATATGGTCAACCTCTGCTAAATATGTCCAATCTAAAGGACCTGTACAGCCAATCTGGCGACGAGAGCCAGACAAGCAACTTTGGGTCAGCACGAGACAAATATTTAATTGAGCACAACTAACACGACCCAGCGTCGACTTTGTCATTCACTACAAGGTCCCTCCGTCAGGTAAATGGTGCTCTTCAATAACTCACACGCAACTAACACACCATAGAACCCGCAGAAGCTGAAGCCGGCTTTGTCCAGCTCATCCAGGCCCTCACCACTGTTGGTCTAGCCACCGAAGTTCGTCACGGCGACAACAACTCCCTCCTCGTCTTTGTCAAAGTCGCTTCCCCCGATCTCTTCGCGAAGCAAGTCTACCGCGCCCGCCTTGCCGACTGGCTGCACGGCGTTCGAGTCTCAGCCCCCCATAGCGACGTCAAACAAGCCCTCCAGGATGAGCCCGTAGTTGAAGCAGAGCGCCTGCGCTTGATCTACCTTATGATCACGAAGCCACGTAACGAAGGTGGTGCTGGAATTACTCCGTCCAATGCAAAGTGGAAATACGTTGAGTCCATATTTCCTCTGCATAGTCACAAATTCAACAAGAATTGGATCAAGAAGTGGAGCAGCAAGTATATCCTGGAGCAGAGCGACATCGACGACATTCGAGACAAGTTTGGTGAAAGCGTTGCCTTCTACTTCGCCTTCTTGCGATCCTACTTCCGCTTCCTCGTCATCCCCTCTGGTTTCGGCTTTGTCGCATGGCTTCTGCTCGGCCAATTCTCTTTCCTCTATGCCCTGCTCTGTGGTCTCTGGTCTGTCGTTTTCGTCGAGTACTGGAAGAAGCAAGAGGTCGACCTTGCCGTGCAATGGGGTGTCCGGGGTGTGTCCAGTATCCAGCAGGCGAGACCTGAGTTTGAGTGGGATCGCGAAGCTGAGGACCCTGTCACTGGCGAAGTTGTTAAGGTGTATGAGCCCATGAAGCGCATCAAGACTCAATTGCTCCAAATCCCCTTTGCTCTGGCTTGTGTTATTGCTTTGGGTGCTTTGATTGTGACCTGCAACTCCCTTGAGGTCTTCATCAATGAAGTCTACAATGGCCCTGGCAAGCAGTACCTGGTAAGTTGACCCGAATACTCTCACTAACATAACTGACTGGTTACTAGGGCTTCTTGCCAACCATTCTTCTGGTTCTGGGTACTCCTACTATCTCCAGCCTGCTCATGAGCGCTGCTGAGAAATTGAACTCAATGGAGAACTATGCTACTGTTGATGGTAAGGATATTGGCCCTTCGAACATATTCGAAGCTAACCTCTGTAGCCCATGATGCTGCTCTCATCCAAAAACAATTCGTCCTCAACTTCATGACCTCTTACATGGCTCTTTTCTTCACAGCATTCGTCTACATTCCCTTCGGCCATGTCCTGGTCCCTTTCCTCGAATTCTGGAGAAAGACAGCCCAGGTTGTCACCTTCAGCGAGAAGCCGCTTCCGACAAGGGAATTCAGATCAACCCTGCTCGAAATTAGCAACCAAATGTTTTATTTCACAGTCACGGCTCAGATCGTAAACTTTGCTACCGAGGTTGTGGTACCTTACCTCAAGCGAGAGGCGCTCGAAAAAGCCAAGGCCCTCAAGTCCCAGCCAAAGGTTCAGGACGACCACGAGGAGGAAGCCGAGTTCCTTGAACGCGTACGCAAGGAGAGCACTCTCGAGACGTACGATGTCTCGGGAGACTACCGTGAGATGGTCATGCAGTTCGGTAAGCTGACGTTGGAAATGTTTGTGAAACTCAATATCTGACCTCGGGCATAGGTTATATTTCCATGTTCTCAGTCGCTTGGCCACTTGCAGCTTGCTGTTTCCTCGTCAACAACTGGGTTGAGTTGAGATCCGATGCCCTCAAGATTGCCACCAGCAGCCGACGACCAATCCCATGGCGAACCGACTCAATTGGACCCTGGTTGACCGCACTGAGCTTTATTTCTTGGCTCGGCAGTATCACCAGCTCTGCTATTGTGTACTTGTGCAGCGGCGCCCGAGGTAACGGAAGCCATGGTGAACCATCGCCTCTCAAGGCCTGGGGTCTGCTGCTTAGCATTCTTTTGGCTGAGCATTTCTATCTGGTCGTCCAACTGGCGGTCCGCTTTGTTCTCAGCAAGTTGGACAGCCCAGGCGTGCAGAAGGAGCGCAAGGAGCGTTTCCTGATGAAGAGAAAACTTCTCGAAGAGAACATTGGCCAAGGTGCATCGGAAGAGTCTTCAGTTCCAGGCATTGATCACAGTGAGAAGATTACTCGCGAAGCTTTGGAGGAGGAGGCCCGACAGACTTCCATCCGAGGTCATGGAACGCCTGAAGAGATGTAAGTGGACTTCAAATGATAGTTCCATGTGTACTAATGGATGTCACAGGTTCTGGCAACGCCAGAGAGGCATGAATGAGACCATTGATGTTGGACGCAGAATGATTGAGCAGCAGGTAAGTATTCGATGATTCATGATTCAAGGCTGGGGATTAGCTAACCATTTATATAGAAAGCTGCCGCGGAAAAGAATGGAAAGGCCAAGTCTGCTGAGCCAAGTATGAAGGCCGCCTGAAGTGGGTTGAAAATCAAGGCCTGGAGCAAAATGGGGTAGAATCTGGAGGATGGAAAGAAGTTGACAGAGATGGAATGATGGTCATGGTAAACGAACGGCTATGAGCTCACGATTGGTATGGATTGGAAGAGATATGTAACATTGCTTTGTTGGTGAAAGGAGTGCTTTGGTTTTCAATTGAAAGTCTTTCTCGACTGCATCATCTTATCCTTTCCTTCTGCCCCAGTCATGTCGAAGAATGAAGATCAAAACAGGCAGACACGTGCCACAGGAACGCCATGGCGAGGCATTCATGACAAAGAGGGCCGCTAACGCACGTGCGTCACTCTAACAGGGCGGAGGCTGTGCCGTATGAAGATCGCTCCCTTGACAACGCCGCGGCTGAAAAAGTCTAGAGCAATGAAATGAGTTACAGAGCAAGACAATTGGGAGGAGGCTTGTGTGCCTTGTTTGATCGACTTGAATCTATCGTATCTGGAGGATGGTCGTGCATTGATCATGCGAAGCCAGTTTGCTGGTTGATCATGGCAGCAATAATATAAATACCTACCTAGGCAAAATCAAGGTTCAGCCCAGGCCGTTCATAAGACTTATCGATCCTATGATTGTGTTCTAGAAGATGTTGTTCAAAAACTTTAGGGTACTCCCGTCATAGTAGCCCATGTCTCAGATCACCCACAGCAAGGCTAACTAGGCTATCATGAGATGCAGTTTGCCTTGATGATGTCCATTCTAATGAATTAAAGCCTTGAATGATCAGCGCTGTCAGGACCATATCCGGGCCTGCGTTGTTTCTTGACCCCATTCCATGATCGCCGTGGTCCACATTGTGTTGTGTTTCGTTATGGGGCCTCAAGGCTACGAAACATGATGAATTGCTTGCAAGACATGGGGACAAAGCAGGGACAAAGAAACCTCGGTAATCTGATCATTTTGTTACTAATTCCGCTATACGAGTCTCTGACCCCCCATTCGCAAACACTGACTATCCTGTCGCTGCTGTGGTAACTTGATCTGTTCAGTACCTGGCTACTGCATCGGTTTCATCAGCTCTGACAGTTCTGACCCAAAAGAGCCCTCGGTCAAGATGTCTTGTTCTGACTAGTCATATATTTCCCCTGGCTATCATGACTTAACTTTACCGAGAGCATCGACCGAGCAGAATTTGATTAAAAATTCCACTGTTAGAGTTAATAGTGAGTGAGTATGATAATCTGGTGCATGAGGCCATAGAGAGTCCCCCAATCCCGTTGCGTAGATCCGTCAACGTGGGCAGCGGCAAGTGGAGCAACTCCGCCTTTCTATCGTTCTGAAAGGAAGGAGGCCCATGTCATGTCTTCTCTAACCCCCGCTAGTTCCATCCAACCCGTCCGTCTCTTCAGGTCAACTCACTCAAGACAATAATTGCTTCGAGAACCCAGAAATCATGACCCTAATGCTCGGGCGACCCCTAACCACACGCACTAGATCGTCGGGGATAGAACCATTTCCCACTGCTCTCACCGGGGCCCGGCTTCCGGTCGGCCTATCATGTAGTACACGCATCTCATAAGCCGCATGACACCAGACAGCCCAGACACCATATCGCAACAAAGAAGGGCCCTAGTCTAGGTCTAGGACTATCACTGACTGCAGCCTACTGCACTGCTGTCGATTCAAGCTCTCAGCTCGAGTGGGTGCTAGTGTGCCCTGGTGAGTGCCCAGCCAGGCCATGAATGCTAGGCCGTGCCATGGTCATGGCCATGGCCATGGTAATGCTATAGATGCAGCATCCCCATGTTGGTTCCCTTCTTCTTCCTCTTCTTTCAACCTTAGTTCCCAACCTTAGTCGCTTCATGACCGTTGCGGTTACCTTACCCAATTCCACCCTGTCGTGTGATGATCCCCCTCCTCATTCCTTTGGCCCCCCATTTTCGGCCCTCATATTGACTTACACGCCCACCTCATTGTCACATACACTTTCACCACAACATCCCTTCTTGAAGTTCCAGTCAGCCTCTCCACGAGTTTCGACTACTTGATCTCATCATGGATGATGTAGCCGACCTTGTCATCGCGCCCTTCCGCGACATTGTCGAAAAGGGCCGTGAGGCAACACAAAACGCTGGCGATGATAAGACAATGCTCAAGGCCTCCCAGAGCCTGACAAAAGAAGGCGAGCGTGCACTCAAGAAAATTGAACCCTTATGTCGAAAACACCTCGACGAATATGGCTCTAACTTTCTTGATGCTCTCAAGGAAAATGGTAAGTCGTCATTTCATCTTCAGCCCGCCTTGTTATTTCGATCGACATTGATTGACTTTGCCAACCCAGACGAAATCGCGGCCTTCCGAACCGAGCTCAACGAACTGCTTTGGGAGTTTGACGACTACATTGAATTGGACGATTTTGAGCCTGAAAAGTTCGCCGAACTACAGGCCCTCTCGAGGAAGGCTGCGCCAAAGGTTTACGACATTCTCATGCGCCTCAAGCTGGAGGTTCCCTATGATCATGACAGTCGCTCCATCATGACTCGAATGTCCGGGTCACAATCAAGACCAATCTCGCCAGATGCACCCCCTCTTCCGCCGATATACCCGTTTTCCGATTTGAAAAAAGATATTCCCCGAAGCGCCTCCTCACTCGCTGAAAGCCGATCTAGCAATGATCCTGCAACGGTCGAAGCAGCTACTGCCGAGTTGCGGCGCATGATGCAGTCTCGATCAGGACCGGATGAGGGTCTATATGCCGAATCACCAAGACCCAGCCATACGCCCCAGGCTGTACTCACACCCGTTGAGCCGCCTCCAAGACCACCATCAGGTAACCCATGGGACTTCAATGTCAAGACCTCACCGAAGCCACGCGACAACCATTTCCCAGAAGACTTTTCCTTCGAAAGGAGACAGCCCGTGGCCCCAGTAGAATCACCCATTGAGCCGATTTCACCACCTCTGAGCCCAGATTCAGGTAGGGAACTCCGTCCGCGCCCACTCAAGATGGGAGGAGATCGCTCGTCTCAGTACAGCAACGACTCCCAAGTTAGTTCAGTGGGCATGGAATCCGGGACGTATGAACGAACATACAGTGTCTTCCCAACACCACGAGGTCGCTATTCGAGCCACAACTCCATCTTGTCTACATCCATCCCCGAAGATGTGGTTTCAGAAAGGGCCAGCACAGGTTACGTTTCGCAGCTTTCTCCAAGGACGGTTCCGCCTCGATCGCATTCGCTTCCTCAGTCTCGCCCTGAATCAGTCGAAACCAATCCTGGCTCTGTCTTTGACTCGGGACGACACGATGGAGTGACCACCCCCCTCACAGACAACCGCGAATCCTCATATTCAGTGGCAGATGGTAGTCCGACACTGGGCACTGCAGAATTAAGTCCACTGCCGGTAAAGCCTCCGCCAGTAACCAACTACCAGGGCATGCTTGAACCAGTACAGCCTGTCATGATGCCAGAAGTCGATAACCTACCGATTCCCGTGGAAACTGAAATTACGATCCCCGAACACCCACCAAACCCGTTTGCCATTGACTGCAAACTCAACCCTCAGAGTTCCTTCTATGTTCACAAAGGTTTTTGCGATGGGGCAAAGGAAATATTGAATGGCGGTGCGGGAGTCAAGAAGACCGTGAAAGCAGTAAGTCATCTCTTTGTCCTTTTTGTCGTTTGATGCTAAAAGACACAGGGGTTCGCAACGGTAGCGACAATTGCAAAATGTGTCAAGTGTCACTTCGAGCTCGATTTTAATGAAATCGACTTGGATGTCAACAAAGCTGGTAAGTCCACAGGAGCCTCTCGAAATCATGATTGTCGTGCAATGCCTTGCTGACTGCCCCACAGAACGAGGAAACTTCATCAAGAATGGTATCGGCTATAGGTTGCGATTCCTTCAAAAGTCCCATTTGCCAACTCGGCGCTCTGATGATGTTCTGTATGGTTGTGTGTTTTGTATTACCCAGGGCAAGACTCTTCACGCCAGTGACGCAACTGTGTTCATCAGCCAGAAAGCCCTTTTTGCTCATTTGGCTCGCCATCCTCGTCCTCTGCCAGCAGTCCCAGGGTTCACAGTGATCGACCAGACTGAAGTTCCTGCCGAATATAAGAACGACTATGACCTTCATTTCAAATCACCTGTTGAAACACACCCTGCAATTGAGAAAGCTGATGAGATATCGTATTTGCCAACTGCAACCAGCAAGGAGGCTGCTCGCCGTATGTACGGCCAAAGACTGTTGTACGATAGGACGCCGGCGCTTGAATTGGTTGTTAACGCAAGGGTTTGCGGCCTTACTTGGCCTGCAAAGTACCTTGGAGAATGGGCAATGGGTTGGTACGACGGTCAATGGGCTTCAGTTCCCACGGAGATCATTAAGCTGGATCCGCCACCATCCAGTCAGATCAAGATCGACGGAACCAGCCCAGTCCAAGTCACCGCAAGATGGAAGTTTAACCAAAAGGACAAAGTCAAGGGTGACTGGCTTAAGTTTGAGAAAGATGAAGTCATTACCAACGTCAGCTGTAAGTTGTCCCTCAAGACGCATGTCAAGGAAAGACTGTTTATCTGACTCGCAAATAGGGCCTTATCAAGAATTTTGGTGCTGGTCGGGGACGAATTCCAAGGGCAAGACAGGAATCTTCCCTCAGGCGTTCATTGACATAGCCACGCTACGCGGTTTTGGCAACTCAGGCTCTGACAGAGCAAGTATCGTGAGTAACGAGAGAAACAAGTCCTTGTCTGTTTTGTCTCGGTTCTCGTCTCGCAAAGCCAGCCGAGCAGGAAGACCTGGAAGCGTAGCCGGCTCGATCAGCAGCAACGAGATACCGTCGCTTCCAACCCCGATCATGAGCAGTGCAAGCGTACGCGATTAAAAAAAAATCGAGGAGTCCCTTGATGGAATGTAATATGTATGACAAACCAGAATGTATTCGTTGCGACGAAGGGCGTTGGGCGGCGTATGTGCACTATACCCCAGGATAACTAGTCCTTTTCATTTGTTTTGCTTCATCATGTAGACTATTTTTATCATATTCTCTTTCCCTTTGGAGAAAGTCAGATTATGACTGGTAGCTCAATTCGAATGTTGACATGACCATGTCCGCATCGTGATGGCTCTACGAAGGGCGTGTTTGCCATTCAATAATTGCTTGAAAATTGTTGGACCCAATTCTGATTTGCAGGTTCAACAACAGGTAGGAGGCGCCGCCAAAGCAAGGGTTCTTGCGGTATGGCGCTCAGTTCATCGTCGCCAAGACTGTTAAGATCTTATTTTTGGTGAGCCATGACTTCTTCCAGGAATAGTTTTCCATGTATGACGAGCCTGGACTGATAGACTGCCGGAACCGCCGAATTCAATAATACGACAAGCCCATGTTGTTAAGTCTGGAAGATGGGTTGAAGATTGAAAGCTAATGAACGAGGGTATCATTAGTGACCTTGTCTTAGGATGTGTTGAACGAGGTCGACTTAAGTGCCACGATACCCGCCCTGTCGTTCAGCTACCGCTGAGATCAAAGTTTATGAGGCGCTTGGGACGAGTAGACAAGGGTGTAGCGGAGACCAAATCGAAGCGGGAACCGCCTGATCGGGCTTGTTTACTCTGATAACGTAAATGGCACATTTTCTTTGTTTTCGTTTTTTTTCTCTTTCTTTTTTTTTGGTAAGGTTATGTGTAAGTTGTATGATGAATGTGAAAAGCCTGAGGCAAGGTAGTTGAGGCTCCGTAGATTTTAGTGCACAGGTGCTCCTGCAATCCACCTGCACTTGCACCTTGCACAGAGATCTCCAGTGCAGCAGCTGCAGGTACAACGGGCCTGTCCTGCCCTAGTCATGAACCTCCACTCGACCCAGAAATGGTTTGTTTCAACTAGAGATTCTCGGGGAGAAAGGAAAGGAAAGGAGAGAAGAGGAGAGGAGAGGAGAGGAGAAAAAGACCCATATTCAGGTTGGACGCGCTAAGGTCACCTCTTTTTCTCTGCCGTCCTAAATACGGAACACGGCCGTTGGTCTCGACTTCTTGGTTGGCTGTGACTTGCATGTTCATGACAAGGTATAGATCTTCCTTGAGTTATCTCGCCTTGCAGCCCTTGTTGGGTCTTCAGGCTTCAACTGATCGGAAGTTTCGATGAAACATCTGCACATCTCCACCCTCAACTGAAAATCACTACCTCTTGAGAACATGCTGAGCAATGCACAATGCGTATTGCTGAACATGAGCCACGCCGCATCAACAGATCGTCTCCGAGATCGACATGGTAATTCCGTCGGTAAAGGCTTTGTCAAAATTATTAAACAATGCGATAATCGATACTCATTCCCTTTGTGACATGACTGTCCTTTTGCCGATGTCACCTAAGTTGTGCTTTTTACAGTAACCTCCTGGCAAGGGTGAGTCTCAGTTGGCAGGCTGGCAGCTCGATATAGTAACTTATACTTTACCTCCGACAACCACGGACCCGATGAAGGCGTTTATTCAACAAGCTCAGCTGTCGCCCTCTTCCGATCAGGACACAAGTGACACCGTGCTTGGGAATTCAATCGGTTTTGTGCAAGGATTAGGTCAAAGGCGTCGATTGTTAAAGGTGATGAAGAAGGAAGATAAGTTAGATATCAAAGGCGCCAACGACCTGAGCGGCTACAGCGGAGGCTGATATGCCCCGAGAGACAAAGATGTTGTACAGAACACAGAGATAAGACTCCAAGCAAGGGGATGACGAACCCGGAGTCGTGCAGACAAGATAATACTTCAGGAGCACCAGCAATGCCACCTTAGGGCTGTCCAACAAGATGCGCTGGCATGAACAAGAATAGGTTAGGATGGGATGGGATGGGATGGGATGATTCTGAAGAGTGTCAAGATCTAACTGTATCTTGTTTGTGTAGGTAGTATTGAAAACCCACATGCGAATTGTCGTTATCGCATAATATTGGCATCCAGCTTGAAACACCAAACCCCGGCTCGAAGCCATGACAGCACAGCAGAAAATAGGCGATCACAGAGAGAGAGATACGCATGATGATTTGAGGATCGGTCTGCAAGGATATGGTACAACTCATCAAGTCTCCAAGAAATGGTCTGCAGATCTGGAGATGTTTTCTTGCTTTTGGTCCTTGCTCTACGCTTTACAGGATCAACCTGGGAGTTATCCCCGTGCCGTGTCTATCAAAGTCTGTCTTATTAATATCTTCAGATGTAGCTGAAAGTGACCTGAGTATCAGGTCAAGCACGTGGCGCGGTTAACAAAAGATAAGGTCGATGTCCTGAGACTACGACGGGTAAAAAACCAGTAGCGTGCCGTCCGTCCACTAAAACCCTGGTAGCGTCAGGGGTTATCTTAAGTGCACCGGCAGTCTCTTTTTCTTCTGTGGAACCTATCCCGTAGTCCTGGGTCTGAAACATCAAGCGCCCCATCACGACTTTCATCGGCGCGTCGCATCTTCACCTTCAACCTCTTCCTCGCCCAATCACTGATGGTTACTGCTCCGAGTCCACATACTCCACTGAGTCTTGGCTGGGACAGCAACAATTCAGCATTATGCTAACCGTAGCGTTGGCGTCCTCATCCTGTACGGTACCCGTACCTGTACCCCTGGAGGGCTTTTCTCTCGCTATGCCATGTCGTAAGTGGTGCTGGTCGCGGCCATGGCCATGCCCACGTTGAAGGAAACATTCATTCATCAATGGACGTCAATGCAATGCAAGTCGTGGGGGAGTTTGGTGTGGGTTTAGACAAAGAGACATCCACTTGAGGGCAAAAAGTTTGATCTTCTTGTTTGTATGTAGCTATATAGATCTCCTGGTCCCTTCTCATATCTTATACCCGAGCTGTTGCTTCTGTTCATTTCATGCCTCTTCTCTGATTCATTCAAACTCTGAGGGTTATTAAAAGTTCTATTCATTTCTGATATTGCTTTCTCTTTCCTCAATGCTATCAAAACCCTTGTTTCCTTAACTTTCATTCTTTCAACATGCATATCCCCTGGGCGGATCTATTTACCGGGACGACTTTCGTTACTTCAGTCAAACCTTCAACTCAAGCTCGAGGCGTCACCACGTATACTGAAAAGGCAGTTACTGCTATCCAAGTTTTGAATGAAGAATTCTACAATTCTGCCACCGGTGTGTGGGATAATGCTTGGTGGTCGAGTGCAAATGTCAGTCTAGAGTCTCTTATACTAGACACAAAGCTAACAACAACCAGATCATAACCACCCTCGCTGATTTCTCAACTCTACGTCTCGAAGAAGCCAACAAGTTAAATATTGGAGGAGTTCTCGCCACAACCTACGAAAACGCCCAAAAGACAACGGTTCATACCATGAAGACAATGACAAACGGCCTCGTTGCTTCTTCCTACTGTATAGACTCAAGCTCAGGTTGTATGATGAAGCGGGGTTTCTTGGGAAAACGTGGTTTCGACGACTTCCTCAACGAGTTTTACGACGACGAAGGCTGGTGGGCTCTGGCATGGATCAGAGCATCGGATGCAACTGGCAACGACCAGTATCTCGAGGCTGCTATCGACATCTTCAACGATATGCAGACCGGCACAAACACACCTTGCGGCGGCGGTATAAGGTGGAAGAAGGAGGGAGAGGATGGCTCAGGCTACGTCAATGCGATTGCAAACGAACTATATCTCGCAACTGCTGCTTCGTTAGCACGACGTGTCTCAAAGAACAGCACATACCTCGACATAGCCAAGAAGCAGTGGAACTGGTTCTCCGACAGTGGCATGATAAACGAGAAGGGACTTATTAACGATGGGTTGAACGGCGAATGCAAGAATAACGGTCTTCAGACTTGGAGTTACAACCAAGGAGTTATTCTGGGCGCTCTCGTCGAACTTTCGCTTGCCACAGGAGACGACGCTTACACCGACAAAGCTCACAAGATCGCCTATGCTGCCATTAAGGAACTTACCAACAAAGATGGTATCCTTATCGAGAGTGACGGTTGTGAGACCAAGGAGGGTCACTGTGGCGCAGACGGACAGCAGTTCAAAGGTATCTTTGTCAGAAACCTTCGATACTTGCACACTGTTTCACCAAAGCCCTTGTACCGTCGCTTTATCACGAAGAACGCCATCTCCATTTGGAAGAAGAGCCGCAGCAAAGACAACAAGCTAGGCGTTTCCTGGGCTGGGCCTTACATTGATGCCACTGGCCCCTCGCACAGCAGTGCTTTGGATGCTATAGTAGCAGCGATCGCAGTTTCAAACTTATGATTTAGAGCGGGAAAAAGACTGGGCGTCATGGATGGGTAAAAGAACAAACTAGGGATTGGATTTATTGGCGAACCTGGGTTATTTCATCGGGCATAGAGGAACACGGCTTACGAGCATTAGACAAGATAGGGTCTGTGACTCCTGGTTTATCTTATTTGTTAATGGTTGATACCCCCTTAGAGGATTTGGAGGACAGACAGGTAGCTGGAGCTAGGTAAAGAGAAGATATGGAGGCTTGAGGCGCTCATAGACGGACAGACATTCTTGATAACTGTGTAAACATAATCAGTTTGGACAGTATGACGATACAATAAAATTGAAAACATCTATTGAACTTTGGACTCCTTACACAACGTCGAAGTATTTGAATTTATATGATTGCTTTCATGAAGTGGGAGTTGAGGCTCAAATTGCTATTCAGTAATGTACAGTGTAACCTACCATGGCCATTGTCCGCACTGTACGGAATCAAGGACGGTGAGCTTTTGATGCACCAATTCACAACAGCTCTCATTCTTTACAACCGAGGTACGATCCGGAAAAGCCAATAGCAAACTTTTAATTCAAGTTGAGATAGTTTCTGAGAGTCAGGCTCATCTCTATTGGTTTATCTCTATCCTCCTCGAATCACTACCATCGAAAACTTGGACCCGCTCATCTCGTTAACTCGTTGCCTGGCCTCACACAGCATGTTCAAGTAGCAATTTCTGTCCTAACAAACAAAAGTCAGGCAATCTGATTGTGTGTCCCTGTCCCTACTGAAGAAATGGACGTCCCAGAAGCAGATTTCGATATCAAGCTCCAGAAGATCTCAGCGGATCTTCTGGGGGACTTTGACCGCTCCCTGCCAAGTTTCCTCTGGAAGCCGGATGGCCACGGCGGCACAAGAGTACGCTCGCGGGTGCGCGCAAAGGAGATATTCCGACTTACCAATACTGTATGTCATCTCTTATACTAATAATATATATACTCACTCTCTTGTTTAGCTCCTAGATCCCTTCCAAGAACTTCCTCAGCTGTTGGATCCCTACCTGCCCAAGTGGATTCCCCTCCTTGCTGAGGCGTTTCTCAAGCATCTCCAAACTCGCCATCGCGGAAAAGCACTCTCATCCCGCTCTAAGCTCTTGGTCTCAGTTGAGTTTGCCATATGCAAGATCATATACACGTTTTGCAAGATCCGCGGCGAAAAGGTCATTGTGCGTTTTCTCAATGTTGAAGCCAAGTATCTAGAGTTGCTCCTCTCTGCCATTGAAGAGTCTGAGCAAGCTTCTGTTGATGACGTTGCTCTCGGGAAATGGTCATGGGAGGAACGCTATGTCGTTCTTTTGTGGCTTTCGCATCTCCTGCTGGCTCCCTTTGACCTCTCTACCATATCTTCCGTCGACTTGCAAGATGTTACAGTGCCAGAGATACCAGGCCTGGTCTGGCCTGAGAACCTCCCTGCCATTACTGTACGTGTGATTCCTCTCGCTATCAAGTATCTTGGTACTCCAGGAAAGGAAAGGGACGCTGCAAAAGCTCTGCTGGTGAGAATGTCTATTCGTCGCGATATGCAGCAGCTTGGCGTCCTCGAAAGCCTCATAAACTGGTCCCTTGCTTCTCTACGCCCGAAACAGGACCAGCCGCTACAAAAAACATACTTCTATCTAGGAGTCCTATCGTTCCTAGCCGGTGTATTGCGCGCATCGTCAGATACATCTGACATGAATCCGTATCTTTCGACTATCTTCTATGCTATCCACGAAATATCCGCTGGCGAGAATGCGCTCTCTAAAACGATTATCTCGTTAGCCTTGGCAAGAAAGATGATTCTGAAGGTTATTCGATCTGTGGTTGTTTTGCGCCTTCGCCAGACACCACAAGATATGGCCAGCACTGAGCTTACAGAGACAGCTATTGGGTATTTGCTTGAATCTGTAGCTGACAACGATACACCAGTACGATTTGCAGCAAGCAAGTCTTTGAGTATCATCACTTTGAAATTGGATCCCGATATGGCTTCTCAGGTTGTTGAGGCTGTCCTTGAATCACTGAACCGAAATGTCCTCTGGACGAAACCCGCCGGGGGCAAACCAGTCAGAGACTTGTCTGCTGTGAATAACCTCGAATGGCATGGGCTCATGCTCACACTATCACATCTGCTCTATCGAAGATCACCGCCCACTGAACAATTGTCAGATATTGTCCATGCTTTGCTTCTTGGTCTGTCATTTGAGCAGCGAAGTATGTCTGGAGGTAGTGTTGGAACCAATGTACGAGATGCTGCTTGTTTTGGTATTTGGGCCCTCGCCCGCCGATATACGAGCTCTGAGCTCCTAGCAATTCCTACACACTCTGTCTTTGCAGCCAAAGCTCATCCGGCAACAAGTTCGATCCTTCAAGTCCTTGCAACAGAACTCGTTGTGACTGCTTCTCTGGACCCTGCGGGAAACATTAGACGCGGTGCATCGGCTGCCTTGCAAGAACTTGTTGGACGACATCCGGACACTGTTGAGCAGGGTATTTGGGTGGTGCAAACTGTCGATTACCACGCTGTTGCACGACGTTCCAGAGCAATCGAGGAGGTTGCGGTAAACGCGACTCGTCTTGCAAGCCAGTATGGCGAAGCCATCATTGATACCCTCCTAGGCTGGAGAGGTATCGGCGACCTTGATGCTGCTTCAAGACGCGTATCTGGTGCCGCTTTTGGAGTCCTCACCTATGAGTTATCGGACACCAAATCTGAGGACTCTCTTGCCCGGTTCAAAACCATTATTCAACTGCTGACTGATCGCCTCAAAACACTTCAACCTCGTCAGGTTGAGGAGAGACACGGTCTGTTGCTATGCTTTGCCTCTGTCCTTGATAAATTTCCAGCCTTGTTCAGCTCAGGCGCAGAGAAGAGTAACCCGGTGCTGATTGATGAAATACTTTCAACGGTCTCAGGGGCGTTGGAGAACCTGCAGTCAACTGCTTATCGAAAACCGGAATTGCTCGCTGAAGCCGCAAGCCGCCTAGTCGTTTCAGCGTTGCCTATTCTACAAGTTTCAGTTCTCGGCATGGATTCACAGCAAGCTCTTTGTCCAGGCCAAGAGCTCCTTCATCCCGGGAATGTGTCAGGCTATTTGGGTCTCGTATCTGCACTCGATTCGTGCGATGAGGACCGAAGTGAGACGGTAGCACGACTGATCTCGGCATTACGCGCCATTATCCCAACCTGGTTGAACCGCAGCGAGCAAGAAACGATTGAGCCAACTGCTGCTGCATCATTGGTTCTTCTCATTCTTTCTAAGCCAATTGACAGAGAGGCACTCCTGAGTGAATGGGCAGAAACTGTCCAACGTCGCCCAACAAGCAGAACTTCAGTGCATGGAATTGGTTACTTTTCTGCACTTACAGTCGCGCAGCCTCTGGTAAGCTCGTCTGAGGACGTGGCCTGCCAGGCGATCCTAGAGCGTTGGACATGGGATAGCGAAGTTGAGACTCGTGTCGCCATATTGCAGAGCTTGGCTCAAAGCAGTGTTCTGCATAACAAGCCTCTGGTGTTTCTGCAACTGATCGTTGAGGGTTTGAACGATTATACTACGAATGCCCGAGGAGATGTTGGATCGCACGTCCGTGTGCACGCTCTGAGAGCCGTGAAAGCCTTGTGGAATAAGCTTGATGATACAATTGCCCAAGGCGAATGGGAGGAGGCTTCCGTGCAGGCTCTATTCTTCAGTGTCCTTCGTCTTGCTGCAGAGAAACTCGACCGCGTACGTCCTGAAGCTCAGGCCGCAGTTGCATTGGTTCTAGAAAACGGGTATGTGCCAAAATTTCAAATGTCAGATTCCTAGACATACGACTGACTTCTCTTAGCCACGCGAAGCACTTCCGCGAACTCACTTTCTCTTCCAGGGCCTACTTTGAGAGTCTCCTTGAGCTTCAGGCGGGCGGTCGTCTTCGCCCATTGCTTGGCGATATGGCTAAAGGAGACACGGAGAAATGGATGACAGAACTCATGTCTGGGTTTGTGGGATCTGCAGACACGGGCAACGAGGACCTTGTCATTGCTAGTCGAGCGGCGCTCTGCGACTTCTGCGAGGCCAAGCATGAGAACCTAGATCTTATCTGTCACGCGATGTTACAGAATCTTAAGTCCCGACAGGGCCAGGATAGGGTGATCGTGCCAACCCTGGAGATCATTGCATTCCTTTTCCAGATGCAGCTCTTCCAGAAGAGCAGCGTCAACCTTCGTAGCTTGTGCCTGCAGACACAGAAGGCGGGTTACAAGACAGGTAACGTCCGAAAGCTCGAAGCGTGCACCAAAGTCTATTGCGGCATTGCGTCAATGGCTGGCCAGGAAGGCGCTGAGACAGGTGTCCAAGAAGCTAGGAAACGCTTGGGTGCTTTGTTGCATCATCCCTGGCCCAAGGTCAGGAGCATGGTTGTTGATGGTCTCTGGGGTGTGCTTGAAGAGGAGGAAGAAATCGCACAGAAGTTGAAGGGCGTAGACTGGGGCCAAGCCGGCAAACTGCAGATCAAGACTGCAGTTGAAGAACTGAGGTTGGGCTAGTTTTCAGACTGTATCCAAATAGGGCAGCTCGATAATGCTTGAGGAGGTAGCAGAGTCGCAGTGGCTGCGCGGCTTGAACTTTGGTTCCTGATCGACCCGCGATTACAAGGCTGAATATCATTGCAAAAGTCAAAAGCCGATATCTACCGAACAAAGAGAGTTGGTAGGCGTCAGACTTGTTTAATCGTTGTGACCCAGAGAGGAAGGTAAGTTAACCAACAGCCATCCATTAGCAAGCCTCTAATGAACACCGCCAGTCAAATGATTTGTGAGACCAGGATTGTTGCAAAATTATGCATGGTGCTGCATGGAATTTCGTGGCTTGAATAGTAGTGCAAAAGCCACGGCACTGTCTTGGTTGACGAATTGTCCAGTCAGGGCCAGTGACCGACTCGTCAAAGTTCAGCCGACATCAGGCTATTGCAACAAGGCATTATTGATTTGCGCCATGTTTCTGCCGGTGTTCTAGAAAAGCCACTAGATGTCTCGGAACGCCCGCGATGTACGTTCTTAATCATGATCTCACATAGATACCAGGTAGTGTGATAGGGTTGAAGTGGTGAAAGGAGATAATTATTTTCATTAGCGTCTCGGGACCGAGGCGAACAAGCTGAAGGGCAGCTAATGGGAGTTAAGGCCACTAGCCTGGAGGAATGAGCAGAAACTGTACATTCATTAAGCTAACTATGGCTGAATGAAAGAAAGTAGTTGATGTGTTTTGATACTGAGGGACTTTAATGAGAGAGATCAAGATAAAGATTACCGACTCAAGCATTGACAAGTTCGTGGCTTTGAATCTAGCATTGCGCCCGTTGCGCATTGCTTGCAGAACCACAACAGACCTTAACCAATTTCGACATTGTATGGAGGAGATACTTCCTGTTTCACGGTCATACAAGTCCGACGCTGTTACAATATCGCCATGTTAATAGGTACCAAACCAAAAGGCAGCGGAATCGGGCCGGGAATGATGGTTTTGACAGGCCTTTATGACCGATACTCCAAAACTGGATAGGAACCGTTGCTGCAATACCCAGGGGTAGTTCCATGAGATTAGCCAATTAATTATTGACTATTTCTGACTTGCTAGTTCAACCTGATGCTTTGTTGTGGACATCATGTAAATAGACGAGACGAACATGGCGTGTTTGCTCCGCATAGGATTATAGGCGTTGAAGCCAGAGCTGCGCTAGAGACGATAGAGGCGAGTGAGATGAGGCCAACGGTCAAGGTTGGAGAGAGATAAGGCTGATGCATGTATCGTGAGATGTGGAGTTCTGCAGATAAGGAGAAATATATGTGGATATTATCCGTGTGGGTTATTACAATCACCCACAATTTCGTATCATCACTTTGATATGTCGTGCCGCGTGTGTGTGCCTAACAAAACTTGAGATGACCTTGGCTCTCCATATTTGATTCTGGGGTTGTGAGACGGAGACCCTTGATGCCTGAGGTTTGAGACCTTGGCTTGCAAGATGAGGAAACAGCTACGAATTCCACTTGGACCCAATCTGCCTTGAATGTGCAAATCAGGAAGTCGTGGCAAGCACGGCCTTCGCTAAACTCTAACGCGCACGGTCAAAATGTCAACTCAACTCGAGATGCTTTCTCTCAATCATGAAATTGCTTGACTTTCACATGAACCTACCACTTCATTCCAAGAGTCCCAGTAGAATGGTCTGAACGTGTGTGGGGGGTCATATGCCTCTCTTATCAATTCTGGCAACCACGTTGTCGCGTGATGTGACATGTCCTTCCGTGATGGGCGGCTGGCTGCTCGATTGGACCCTTGTTTCAACGTCTAAACCCGGGGGAAATGCGAGCTTCATATTGGACGGTCTATTTTGCCCGCTTTTCAGCATCGAACCAGCAAACTCAAGTCTACAAAAATGTCACTATCACATCGGATACGGCAATGTCAATGCAAAAGAACAGCTCATGATCAAGTACTCTCACAACGGAATGGTTGCGGCCAACCAGCGGAAGCCAAACCTGGGCGCCGTGATAAGCGACATGGAATCGCGCCCAGCCACAACAGCAAGATGGTAACACCTTTCCGCTGCTCCTTTCACGTATCGGGCAGTTCCGTACAAGACACGTGAAATCGCTGTTGAATCCAGACCGATACTGTTGCATTCTGTCACCATCGAACCCTTGTCAAGCTTAAAGCAATCTCTCGCTGACGAAACAGCGAGCTAGTAGCCAATCTCAACTGGTGAAAATGGCATACCTCGGCGGCTTGGCCACGGTTACGGTTATGTTTATCACCCGGCTTGGTGACCGACAACGGAACCGCAATCCACTCACTACGAGGAAGCCACAACGCCGTTAAGGAATCTGTACTCGGTTGAGTTCATTGTGTACTTGACAGCGTGGTATTCTCATGACTAGTTTGGATTTCTTGAGTTCGGTACTACCAAGCCTGGTGGCTGACTTGCTAGTTCTGCCCTGTGCCTTGTGCCAGGAGATGCGATGGGCTGGGAGCCTTGCAATTTGAAACTATGAAGCAAAATCTTCAAGAGTTGTCACCACAATGAGAAGGGGGCCTTCGATATCAATGATGCTTCACCATCAGTATTGCGTACCCATGCTGACTGGATGTCAGAAATTAAACTACTTGTCAACGATATCCTCATGTCTCGCCATGCTCCCTAATACCAGTATGGCACCCCGAAAGAGCATATTTCTGCTCGTTGGCAAGAACTTGATGCCCTCCTTGGCGTCTATGTTTCGTGTGCTACCATAGTATGACTCGGCCATCCACATCATTAGCACCTGCGACTTCGTGGAAGCCACCTGAGGTGGCTATTCGAAGTCGATATTCTGCTGCTCAATCAATTTTGATTTCTCTCATTATTAGCTTCTGGCTGTTGGTGCCAACACGGTACAGCATCGTTGTCTGCTGGGCCGCCTAAACCATTTATTCACTAGGCTGTCGTTCTCCCACCTTCTCTGTCTTGGCTTGACTGCCCAACCCCAATCGTTGTCTCAATGCGGATGCCAAGACTCGACGTCCTTGATGCCATAGACTCGGCACCCGTGGTTATCGTTTGTCTTGTCTGCTGACTTGACGACACCTCAGAGATTAATCATCAAGCTCTGAAAGCTTTCATATTATCCTACTTGTGATAACCAACATTTTGAGTCGCCATCGAGCCAGCTATCGAAGGTCCAAAATATTTGAACCCCAAGCGCGCTAGCTGAAAGATCCTGCATCAGGACCCTAATGCTCATCGGTCCAGCCCCAGCACTAGTGGAGCAAAAGCCAAAGAAGACCGGTGCTTTGGATGCTTGATTACCCCCCTGTCTCGTTATGTCTGTCTGGCCCCATTTCGATTCTGGAACTCCACATGGTTGTGGCCAACGCCCCTCCCTCCAGGACGCACAGGGTCGCTGATGACGGACCATGGGCTTGGGGGCGATAGGCTCGTGTGAGTACGAGTGTGTGAGTGTACGCTGCGCAATCCCAAGACTCGCCCATCAACGCTACAGGAACTGCCTGTGCCTTCCGGATGGCCAACCGGGATAAGTCGATTCGCCCACATTCGCTCGCCTCCGCAATATCTTGGGACCAGCCGCACCTTGTCTGCCTCCACTCTTCCTCTTATCTTGACCTGCTGCTTTCTCATTTACTCTGCTGTCTTAATACTACCTTCAGGTCTCTTCCCTACCTGGCCGCGGCCTGCTGGTTCATCCCTCGATCAACTGCGAAGTAATCCACCGATGCATCTTGGACCTGCATCACCCACGATATTGCGCATTTACCTTGGTTCTGGATTGGCTTCTCCACGATTGCATATTTGAACAATAACTACAAGCTTGATCGATACTTGTTCAAAAGGCAACGCTACTGTTTTTACCGGCTATCACGATTATAGTCGACATATCAAATTGATACCGATTTCCACGAAGCGACGAGTCTACGATTTTCATGCATTCTTCTCCCGCTGAGTCGATAATACTATCACTCGAGTGCCACCGCTGGCGGCCTTATGTTGAGGTAAATCGCCAAAACACTTCAAGGTCGACTCCTGGCACCCTACCACGACATATTCGACCACCCACCACGATCACATCGATACTTCCGGCCAAGCTCTAGCCTTCGACGTTTAATCACTACCTCGCTCGTCGAGCCCTCTGCGGAGGACGACGGGCGCGGACAGGGGACGCAAGAATGGCTCTCTATTCAGAACCTCCAACTCTTCGCGAATTCAAATTCGATAAACCGACCCTCCTTGTCTGCTGGTGGGCGACATCGTTCTGTACCCTCATTATCCTTCTGCGGCTTGCAGGCCGCTTTATCCGTACCGAACGGCTGTTCACTGAAGATCGTGTTGCGGCCCTAGCTTTGATCCCTCTGTATGCTCGCATGGCATGCGTTCATTTTATTCTCATATATGGAACCAACAATGCTCAATTTGATGGTGTTGAGCTTACTGACCTTCAATTGCGTCAAAAAGCCATCGGAAGTGGCCTTGTGCTCGCCAGTCGGATTTTCTACGCCGCAACGTATGTACCGCCCTCATTTAAACGTTGCCCATCTTCCGCATTCTTCAAAGGGTAACGCGAATATGGATCTTGACGCTGACTGGTCATAGCCTTTGGGTACTTAAGTTCGCAGTTCTCGAGTTCCTTCACCGATTGACTCGAGCGACGTGGGAACGATCATGGCAGACGTCTTTATACGTCATTCGAATAATCCTCGTTGCTACTTTCATCGCGGTTGTCATCAGTGACTTTGTCGAATGCCGCCCTTGCAGTCACTATTGGCAGGTTGTGCCCGATCCTGGTGGCCAATGCCGTCAAGGATACGTGCAGCTTCTCACGATGGCAGTCTGCAACGTGGTCACTGATTTGTTGCTTGTCATTTTCCCAATTCCGATCATTGTGACAAGCGGAATGACAATCAAGAGGAAGATACAGCTTGTGCTTCTCTTCTCTCTCAGTCTATCTGTTGTTGGGGTCACTCTTTATCGGGTACCCCATATCATTGATGATCACGGTCGTCAGCAGTATCGATCGCTTTTGGCATCGGTTGAGCTTCTTTTTGCCACGGCTGCGGCAAACTCACTCGTGTTGGGATCTTTCGTGCGTGATCGCGGCCTGAAGAAGCAAAAGTTCCGCCGTTCATCGGTAGCTGAGTCCCTCGATCCCTCACTCAACCTCCGCCGCCCGACTTTGCACCGACACTGGGGAAGCGATGAAGACCTTGTACGGGACGTTGGCATGACCGTTGACCCAGAACTTCAGGATCAGCCTGATAACTCGAGCGAGAACGGTGCTCTGCAATACACCCCGGCCCCTCTTCTTCGCAAACTGGATCAAGACCTCGAGCGCTGGCAATTTCCTCAGAGAAAACGCAGCAACGCAGAGCACAGCGATGATTCTCTGATACAACACGACCCACTCTCCCAGTCGAAAAGTGAGAACGGCATAGCACCAAGGAGAGTTTCTTTCTTCGACGTTGGTGGTCTGCTTGATGTGCCCCCCGAGAGTTCTGGGAGCCTTCGAGCAAACAGTCGTGCGTCGTCTAAGGAAGACTCTTCACAGTCGCATTCGCCCCCAGCACCTTCATTACCAGCAGGATCCGGAGGCTTTCGCCGAGGTTCAACTGCTTTGCTCCAAGACCTCGGTGGCCTCTTTGGACCTATGAATTCGAGGTCAAGTCGGTCCAAGTCCAAGCCTCGAGGAACGGAATTGCAGCCGATACCGCAATCCCGACAGGAGTCGCGATACGATTTGCAAGGACCGCCCGTGGCGGAGCTGAGGGATCCCGGCGGCCTTCTAAACTAGCGGCAATAATCTTTGGTACCATCTGCCATCACCTTTGACGACATCTTCACATTTTCACATGCGACTACCTCACGACAACAGCGATTTTTATGGGATTTATTTGGCCTGGCTTGGAAGATTTATATACGGCCTGGGGCGTTTATGCTACAGGCTCTGAATGTATTTTTGGTTGGCAGGACAGGAGTAATGCGCAGGCAGGGATCTTTTACTTGGGTATATGCGAAGTCTCAATACAAGGCAGGATTTGGAGATCAGGCATTCGCGCAACTATCGCGGTTTGCATTATGATATGTTTGGGATTTTTATGGCTGTGTGTCAGGATGACATGGTTATTGGTTATATATACCCGGCAAACGCCAAGTTAACGTTTAATGGCATTGACATGATTTGTTCAATCTCTGAGAATATCCTGAATGGCCTGACAACACAATCGCCCATTCGAGACACCGCGCTGGCAAGGTTACAGAATAATTCGATGCCCTGGTGGCGTCTGTCGCTTTAGAAGAACAAGACTATAACTAAGGTATTCACAAGTCTCGCATCTTCCTACGCAGAGCAAAGGGCAAAGAGTAACTCTCGTAAATGCTTTATATTCCTTCATTGGCTTTGCTGCGGCAACGCGCAATATACATAGAACCCCTGAAACGCCAGCTTTTTTAGAATTTCAAGTGCAGTGTGACGCCTCCGTCCTCGTACCAAGAGCCTTTCCATTCCTTTCCATCCAACAGCTCTCATCTTCGACTCGATCTCAAGACTGCCCCATCCATAATTGTTCATCTATACACACAATCTATAACTGGCATAACGACCAGCCGTTTCACTGTTTCGGATAATCTTAACAACTTGGCCCCGCTTCAGACCCAAGTAACGAGCAACAGGGTCCTTTTGCAAAATACGTGGTAGTTGGGTCTCCTTGAGGCGATAGCGCTTGAGAAGAGCGAGCTTCTCCTCGCGGGAGAGCAAGACGTGCTTGGGAACAAGCTCGTGGTGGGTAATGTTGACAAGAAGATCATCCTCGAGAAAGCACTCGATCTTAGCGACGGACTCGACACTCTGGAGAGTCTTGCGGGCGGCGGGTGAGAGAGGAACGTGTGTTACCATGATGCCAGTCTTGTAGTTGTTCGTGATCACATATTTGGCAAATTGTCGGATCTGGTTGACGCCGAAAGTCTTATCGGCGAGGAACTCAACCCAGACAGGACCGCAGTCGGCGCCGGGGTTGGGGTTGGGGTTGGCTGCTGTCACGGGAGGTGTGTTTTTGCGGATCATGTTCTCGCTGGGACGCGCCGAGAATTGAAGCTTGGCGCGGCTGTAGTCGAACTGTTAGTTCCATGGTTTCTTTGTGATGTCGCAAGTATAGCCGGCCTTACTTGATGGAACCGTCGGGGTTGCAGTATTCGTCGCGGAAGCGGTCGAGAGAGATCTTGACTTCCTCTTCAGCGAGCTCGTATTCCTTTGAAACGTCAGTTTGATGCTTATTACAGAAAAGCTACACAGTTGAAAATGTTGCGCGCTTCTCTGAAGTCTACAATAGGACTCTTAGGACAAACGTACTCGGTCCGCGACCATCTCATGGATAGTCCTCCATGCTCGCCAAAGGCGAACAACCTCCTTAGACCTGGCATCGGTGGGGACGTGATCGATATCCATGATAGCGAGTGTGAGGTGCGATTCGAGATGGGGTGTTGGTGGTCGAGGTAACAAAGACAAAAAGGAAGGTCGGAATCGCGAGCGTCGTCAAAAATGTTTCGTTCAGCCTCGCATCGTCGCCGCAAAAGTCCAAACTTCTTTGAGCGGGTCAGAGCACTGAAAGGGTCATGTGATTCTGATGGACGCCACGCACCGCCACCTATCCCTACATCAGCCACCACAAGAGGGCTAGTCTGATCATGGAAGGTGGGGCGGGAACGAACCCCTGGGCCTGGGACGCGCCAGTGAAGCTCAGTGGTCTTTCCAGCGAACGCTAGGGGAAGGACCCGAGTCCCAAGGGAGGGGCACCCCTAGAAGGAGCAAAAAGAGAGGAGAGTGAGCTGTAATACTGAGCGAGACAATGGCAAGAGAGACAGCTCAGGGGCGCACGGGCCTGCCCTGAGAATTCACAGCAAGAGACACGGGTCCAGAACTTTACCTCAGAAGCAGAAGGTGATAGAATTCCACTGGCCGAGACTGCATTTGCGCTGCACCGCACCAAACTACTCTACCTATACCTTACCTTAGCTTTATTCTGGGGTCGTCTTTTTTTCCCTCCTTTTCGACAACACGTGTCGAACTTTGCTCAATTTAAGCCTCGCACTTTCACTTCTCCTCGAGCAATCTCGCTCCTGGTTTCTTGTCTTCCACTTGATTCATCTTGGTTCTCGTCTTTGTATTCTCCTCTCATCGCAATGGCCGAAACCGCAACCTCTCCAGCCCCTGCGGCGGACAAGGCCGACAAGCAAGCTAATGTTCGACCTCCCAAGCCTGATGAGAATCTCTTCAAGCAGGAACTCGCAAAGGCTGAGAAGGAGCATAAGGCTTCAATGGACCGTCTGGTAAGATCTCGCTCAATCCCCCTCCTTTTGAAAATGTGGCTTGGATCGACCCAGATTCCACATCTGTGGCCTCATGAGCTGGAGCTATTAGAGTCAACATCAACTAACAATTATACTCTTCTAGGCCGCTGTTAAGGCTAAGATCGAGATTGCTATGCCCAACAAGAACAAGGACCAGCCCAACCCTACCCAAAAGCGACGACAAGAGCTCATTGCTCAGGCAAACGAGATTCGACAGAAGCAGGCTGGCGGAAAGAACGCCCGTTCTACTAAGCTCGACCAGATCAAGCGCCTCGATGAGCAAGTTCGAAGCCGAATCAATGAGCAAAAGGCTGCTAAGAGCAAGGTTCCCTTCAAGAGCCTCGAGGACCTCGACCGCCAGATTGCTAGTCTGGACAAGCAGGTCAACTCCGGCACCATGAAGCTGGTAGACGAAAAGAAGGCCTTGTCAGACATCTCCAGTCTCCGTAAGATGCGCAAGAACTTCGGACAGCTTGACGATGCCCAGAAGCAGATTGACGACCTCCGCGCCAAGATTAAGGAGATCAAGGATAGCATGGACGACCCTGAGCAAAAGGCTCTATCCGACCAGTATAACAAGATCCAGGCCGAGATCGATGCTATTAAGGCCGAGCAGGACGAAGCTTACAAGGGTCTTTCCAGTCTCCGTGATGAGCGCTCCAAGCTCCAGGCCGAACAGCAGGAAAAGTACACCGCTATCCGTAAGCTCAAGGATGACTATTACGGACAGAAGAAGGCATATCAGGCCTACGACCGTGAGGCTCGAGAGCGTTACCGCGAGAAGCAAAGGGCTGAGCAGGAGCGTTACCACCAAGAGCGAAAGAAGGCTGAGGCTGAGCGTCGTCTGGGCGATGCCAGCGACCCTGCCTACCTCGACGAGATCCGCCGCGCCAACAGCCTGCTCCAATTCCTCGATCCCAACCACAAGGTTGAGAAGGGTCCTCTGATGGCCGACACAGGTCTCGGTGCTCAGGCCCAACGAAGCGTTGACGAGTCTGGCCTCAAGGGCACCAAACTTCTTCGCAAGGAGGACCGTGATGAGGAGTACGCGCCTGCCGTGAAGAAGGGTAAGAAGGGCAAGAAGACTGCTCACGGCGGCTCATCGAACAAGTTCAACGTTCCCCCAGCTGTCGTCGAGGACTGTGCTGCCATGGGCATCGACCCTCCTATGAGTGCTGCCGATATCCCTGCTGTCGCTGAGAAGGTCCGTGCCAAGCTCGATTTCTGGAAGAACGACCAGGAGGCCCAGACACAGCGTGTAAGTCACCCATCTCATAAAGTGCTTACGAAGAGACGATGCTAATTACTATTCCAGAACATTGAGAAGGCTAAGAAGGAGATCGCTGAACTCGAGGCCGCTGAGGCTAATGGCGACAAGGTCGAGCAGACCACTGCTGACCTGAAGGAGACTTCTATTGCTGACAAGCAGGAGTCGTAAGCTTCCTTCTAATCGCAACATTGATTGCTCGTCGGTAATATCCCATATCGTCGATGCTCCCTGGGCTTACAAATTTCTCCTGCGCTCTCTCTCTCTACCTCGCCCCAATTGATATTATTGTCCTCGTCCTTTCCGAAATCTGTTGGAATTCCCCAGCGCCCACTCGGCATAAAAATCAAACGTTGAGCTTATATCAAACGTTATTCAAAGTTGTCTTGCCCACCAACTTCATTGTCTGAGTTACTTCCTGCTTCATACATCCCTTCTCCCCCTCTTTCAACGCCACATGCTCGAATCTAAAAAGCGCTTTTTTGTGCTGTTTTTGTAATTAGGCGCAGTTTCTTATTGAAGTCATGCGCAAGGAAAATGACAAAAAGTTGGTTCAATCTCGTGGTGCATTGCATCTATTATCATTTTAAGTTGCGTGACATGAGACTCGGTTATCGGGTTCCCTGTAGATCTTGCCCATAGGGTCGGCTCAATTGCTTATTGCCGCTCATGGACAGATTTACTAAGACATGATGAGCTCATGCAAACCTGCATCAAAGTTTTAGTTGGGCTGAGCCTGGGGTCGGGCATATACTGCTGTGCCTCTTTGGGTCTACACTTTTCTGCCTTCTTTTCTGCTTGTTTTGCCTGTTGTGTGCATACGTATATGCAGTCGACCAAGACATGGTCATGTAACTATGTATGCACTGTCGTCTTACCGCAGCAGATGATGTGTTGAAAACGCCGGCATGAGCTTGCATAACCTAGCTCACACCCTTCGACCTATCGCCATGACCTTGACTGCCTCGGATGCGTGCCCCTCTTTCGCATCATCTCCCACACGTCCAACCAAGACATGTCTTTGTTCGCCGTGATGCATGTCAAAAAGGCAAATGAAGTTGTGGTGTCGTTCATAATTTTGCCTTCAGTGGCGTGGTATTTGTAATTTCAGATACAGATAAAATCGCCAAACTTTGTTAACCCCAGTTACTCCAAAGAAAAAAAATGCCAGGCGGGAAAGCTTCTACTCAAACACAAATGGCATCTTCAGCCCAAACTTCAAAAACCCCCCAGTAATGGTGCCACCGTGGTCTGCTGTGCCGGTAATACTCCACGCCCTAGTTATGCAATGGTCGTGATGTTCGTAGAAATCGTAATATGGATTTTTGTAGCATACTCAGCACCTGGAGATAAGTGCTCACAATTAACGTATTGGCCATTTGTAGTCGCTTAGTATGGTGGAGGGAAATTATAGGCACCCGGCATTGGCGGCGGGATAGCCCCAAAGTTAGGCCGTCTCATTTGAGGGCCGGGAGTTCGGCGATCGGGTCGGGGCATGGGAGGCTCCTGTGGATGCATCTGGCCTGGATCACCACGATATCCTGGAGGTGCTACTACAGCAGAGGCACCGGGAGGGGCAGTACCGCTTCGACGATTCACTTTTCGCGAGTTTGATAACGAGCCCAATGGCGGATCCTTTACAGCCGGCTCATCCTCCGCCGGTAGTGTGAGTTCAACAAGTCCAAAGAAATATTCCAAAACTTCAGGATACCGTTGTACGCTCGCTTGCCAGTCTTCGTCAATTCCACGTTTGAGGGACGCTTGCGCTTCAGCAACTTGTGTCGGATGAGGTGGTGCGTGGTAGTAGTGATAGGCGTGGGCAGTAATTCGATCCATATGCGCAGCATGGGCAGTTTTTCGTTGATCAGTAAGGAGGCGGAAGTATTCAAGTATGTAGTCTTGTGCATGCCCTCGGACCCAAGAACTATGGGTTGATAGTCAGAACTGCTTCGCAGCGTGATGGGAGGGCAAAATTATTTACCGTATTTCATTGTATATCGACCGCATCATGCGATCCTCGGCTTGTTTGACAGCAACGTCGAGGCCCTTAGCCTCACACTCGCATGCCATATTGGCCGGAGCGTGGCATATCGCGCAATCAGGATCCATCCTGAAAATAGACTTGCCACTGTAGGGATAACTTCTGGGAAACATCTTAGCTGTGATATCAGGCGAATTGGTTTACACCGAATTAGAGCGGGTGAGCGTAGTGCAAGAGATGGCCAGAAAAACAATATTCATCTACGGTCAACTCATGACAACAACGTGAGATCCCCCTCCAACCCCGCAGACGTCTTTCATAGGGTTGTATGTGCGTAGGAGAGAAGACCAGCAACAGTGAGATTGAACAATGAGAATACAAGAAATGGGGGAGGAGGTAGGGATAAGGATGACAGAGAGAAGTTAAAACGGACCTAGCTAAAAGGCACGAGCCGTGTTAAAGTCGATTGACGGCGTGGCGGTAAGGAGATAACGACACTGGGTTGCAAAATGGTCTGGTTTGCCCATCGAGAACCAGCTTGGGAAGGCGAGCAGCTGTTTCGCTGGAGCCGTATGTATGCTGCACTGCAAGCACCAGCAGCTCTCGGGGCTCAAGCTGGAAATGGAGGGAGAAACTGAAGAGCGAGATGGAAGAAGTCGCGTGGGGAAGCGAAAGGAAGCTATGTGGAGAGATCGAATGAGAGCAGGCCCGACCACGTCTACAGTCGTGGCTCGAATGCGGGACCCACGGATCGTATGCAGGCTGGCCCAATGGCTTCGAACTGGTACAAGGGAGGGGTCGATGGCGGCGAACTGTCGTTGGGTGATTGTGCGGCTCATGTGCTTTCTGCTAGGAAGGGTGGTGTTGACAAACAGTAGGTAGTACACCAGATGGAGGGGTGAGTGGGACGTCAACGAAGAGTCAAGTCGAGAGTTGACCGAGAAAAATTATGCTAGGTTTGACGTGAGATATTGTACTGCAGAAGAGACTGGAGCTGGATCGACTGGCGAAGTTCAAAGAATGCAAGAGACAGCCAGGCGTGACAAATGGGGTCATCGGTTGGGTTGACGATGGTAAGCCAGTGAGCATCTATCAAGAGTCGACGAATGAAGGTAAGGCCAGTCGTTAAGAACCCTAGTAGTAAGGCAAAGAAGACGGCGAGGGAACACTGAAAGGCTGACCACAGACACACAAGAGGCTCTGCTGGCTTTATCCATTGCTGCAGCACGGATTCACCGCATTTTGGCGTCAGCTGGCGGTTGTTGTTAAGCTCGGAAGCTGGGGCTAGCCC
>NC_030987.1:3069137-3087055 GCF_000149955.1 Fusarium oxysporum f. sp. lycopersici 4287
ATGCTGGTAGAGGTGGAAACGGCTGTATTTCTTTTTTGCGAGAAGCATACCTTGCTGAGGGCCCTCCCAATGGCGGCGATGGTGGTCACGGCGGCAATGTCTACATTCAGGCGGCGCATGGCGAAACCTCGTTGCACAAGTTGGCGCGCAAGCGATTTGTTCGAGCCGGCCGAGGCAAGCATGGACAGGGAAGCGCAAAGAGTGGAACACGAGGAGAGGATATCATCATAACTGTGCCTGTGGGAACAGTAGTCCGTGAAATAGAGCGTGAGGATCCGGTGCTAGACGAAGAGATGGATATGCGCTTGTGGCGCGCTCAGCAGAAACAAAAGAGAAAAGAGGAACGTATGGCTGCTCTGGAGCGAAAGCAGAGGCAAGAAGAGAACGAAGAGGGTTACGAAGAAGAAGAGGAGGAGGAACAAGTCGAAGAGGAGGAGGAGGGCGATCAGGATCCTGAGCGTCGCAAGTGGCTTTTATATCCCGGACTGTCTAAGACTGACATCAAACAAACCGTCTTTCCTCGATTGCCTAAACGAACTCGGCTTCTTAAACAACCGCCTCCCACCATCCATCTCGACTTATCTCGCCCTACCCCAAAGCCAATCCTTCTTGCAACTGGAGGTATTGGTGGTTTGGGCAACCCCCACTTCACATCTAGGGCGCATCCTCGGCCCATGTTTGCTACCAAAGGTGAAGAGGCTGTTACCATGAAGATTGAGCTTGAGCTCAAGCTCCTTGCTGACGTCGGCCTCGTCGGCCTTCCTAATGCTGGAAAAAGTACCCTCCTTCGTGCCATCACAAACAGCCGTACTAGAGTGGGCAATTGGGCCTTTACAACGCTGCAGCCCAATATCGGCACGGTTGTTCTTGATAAGTATTCTGGTCGGCCAGTAATCAAGAGTTATCGCCGCTATCCTGCTCAACTGGGTCTGCCCGAAGCAGTCGACACTGAACCACGCACTCGATTCACGATTGCTGACATTCCTGGTTTGATTGAAGGTGCACATCTTGACCGTGGCCTAGGCATTGCTTTCCTACGCCATGTCGAACGCGCTGGTGTACTCGCTTTCGTCATTGATCTGTCTGCTGGTAATGCAGTCAAGGCTTTGGAGTCACTATGGCGCGAGGTTGGATTATACGCACAAATGCGTGATGAAGAAGAGGCTGATCGCGCAATCGAGTCACGCATTGACTGGGATGTCACGTCGGATATGGACGGTCCTATGAATCTACCCCCAGGTATCGCGAACGATGAAGAAGATTTCAGTTCAAAGCCAGGACTACAGATTGCTGGAAAGCCATGGTTTGTCGTTGCAACCAAGGCTGACTTGCCAGAGACACAAGAAAACTTCAAGGAATTAAAACAATACCTTGATAGTGTCACAAAAGGCGAAAAGCCGCATCCAAGCGGAGTAGCGGATGCTTGGACAAAAGACTGTGCTGTTATTCCAGTGAGCGCAATCAATGGCCAGGGCGTAGATAGAATTGTACACTGGACTGTGGGATTACTAGACGAGTAGACGAAATTTGGAGACACCTTGTATTATACCATTTGTATCAACATTTCATCCCTGATCATGATTCAAACTGTAACAACACCAAAATAACATAAAGCAATTGTGCATTGACCCATTTTTAAGCCGTTTCCATCTTCTCCTCCTCAGCCTCTACTGGCTCCGTTGCTGGCTCCTCAGGCGAGGGAAGATCCGCAACATCCACTTCCTCCTTGGTATCATCACCAGCCTCGGCCTCCTTGGCGTCTTGAACGGCCTTCTGGTTCTTCTGCGCAGCAATATTGATGAGAGGAGATGTATCGTTAAAGATGCGTAGTAGCATAGCAGATCGATCCTCCTTGGGAAGCATAAGGTTAAGGGAGTGGATGCTCTTCCAGAGGGGGAGAGCCATGCGCTCTCTAAAGTCGGGGTCTGTGCCGTCAGGCTCAACGCGGAGAACAGCGCAACCCATGCCGATATCTCTGACACGCTCACCGATCTCGTCGAAGCGCTCGTACTTGCCATCGTTGATGCGAGGAAACATCTCGATGAGAAGCTTGCGGAAGGTCTCCTTGTTGTGGAGGTGCACAACACGAGGCTCACCGACGTAACCCTGGAGGATGGGCATACCCTCAGCCTGGATACGCCATCTGCAGACATCAGCTGAGGGAGCGTCCTGCTTCATGTACATGCGGACACCACCATGAATGAACTTGATGCCACGGCCCTCGTTCTCGATAAGGATATCGCGGAGGAGTGCGCTGGTGTAATAGATAGCCTTAGCAGGCTCACCCATCTCGTTTCGGACCATGTACCGATCGTCGGGGAAGCGCTTGGAGATATGATAGAACTCCTTAATGTTCTGGACGGTGGGGTGTGAAACGTCCAGGTACTTGAAGGCCTCCTCGATAGGGCCGTTTCGGCGAGGCTTGCTGCCCTCCTGGGCCACTTGGGCAACAGGAGTAGCGGCAGCTGAGGGCTCAGTAGACTCAGTCTTGACCTTTTTAGCGGGCTGATCTTGAGCATCCTCGGTCTCGAGAGGTCGCTTGCTACCGTTAGTAGACGCATCAGCCATAGCAACATCTTCCTGCTTGTCTTCAGCCTTGGCAGGTGTAGCTTCAGCTTCAGCAGGAGCTATCTCAGATTCAGTCTTCGCCTCGGTCTCCTCCTTGGCAGGTGCCTCTTCAGCAACCCTTCTCAGCAGGAGTGACCTCAGCGGATTCTTCGGTCTTGGCGGGCTGCTTGGTCTCCTTCGACTCGTTCTCGTTCTTAGCCTTGAACTCGGACTTCTTCTCCAAGACAGTGATGAAGAAACCACCAGTGTCTTGCATGTGAGGATAAACTCTCATGCAGCGCTCAAGAGGCAGGTCAGCGCACTCAGCACCCTCAAGTCTGGGGAACATGGTCTCAACGACTCGTCCAGGGATAACACCATCGGCGCTCTCCTTGGCAAAGTCCTCGACCTCCTTCCAGGAGCTCCAGATACGGGCACTCTTATCCATGATCTTCCAGTCCTTCATTCCGGGGTATCGCTTCAGGTTGGGCAGCTCATTGCTGCAGTCGACAATCTCAACATTCGCGGGTCCACCACATCGCTCAATGGCCGAGACGACCACAGACTCGTTCTCAACAGGGTTCATACTGCAGGTAGAGAACACGACACGGCCACCAACCTTGAGAAGCTGGAGAGCGCGGACCAGAATTCGAATCTGAGTGAGGTGCAGGCCAAGAGCGCTTCCGGGTTGCCAATCCTTCCAGATGTTGGCATTCTTTCGCAGAGTCCCGTCACCGGAGCAGGGAACATCAGCCAGAATGCGATCGAACTTGAGGTAGGTTGGCTTCTTGCCATCCTTAGCAGGGAGCCTGATCGAAGGGAATTGGGTAGCATCGTGATTCGTGACGAGAAGGTTAGGGGAAGAAAGTCGCTTGAGCTGATGGACAAGCATGTGTCCGCGCTTGTAATCGGAGTCGTTGGCGACAAGCATTCCAGTAGCCCGTCCAGCGTCGCTGGGGTCGGCTTCGAGGTCGGCCTCAATCTCGTCTGTAGTCTCGGCACCAAGATCCAGGCCATCTTCCTGAGCATAAGATCGGAGAACCTTGCGCACACGAGCCTCCTCGCCCTGGTGAATCATCTCGAGCAGTTGCGCCGCCTTGCTTCCAGGAGCAGCACACATGTCAAGGACGGTCATGCCAGGGCGGAGATCCATCAGCATAGGGGGGATCATGCTGACGACTTCCTGTCGGCTGATGTTTCCAACGCTCGTCTCGGAGACCAGGAATTTCTGGAATGCGGCGAAGGGAGGGAACTTGCGAACGACGTTCTTGGGGGTAGTCATCCACCAAGCAAGCTCGTCGGGGTACCAGGGCACAGGCTGGGGAGGTTCAACAGGTCGGCCATCTTGATGCTCGATCTTGACGATCTCGGGGATATATCTGGTCTGGAGAAGGCTCTTGACAAGAAGGGCGTGACTGAAAGCGCATTGAGGTTAGCAGACAGATTTCGCGTTACGCGAGCGATTGCGATAGAACATACCCTTTAGAGCCGCAGAACCTGAAGCTGTTAGGAAGCTCACGTCTGAGAGCCTCCCAGTAGGCATTCTTCTCCTCTTCAGGCAGCTGAAGGAGGGTATCATAGAAGCGCTGGAGCTTCTCGTTCTCCTTGGGAATGGCAGGATAATCTCTCCAGCCACCTCTATCCTGGTTACCACCACCTCGGCCGCCACCGCCTCCTCTTCTGTTCTTTCCCTATGGTAATGTCAGTATAGGTCGCAATTGGGATGTTGCGTCAAGTGTATGCGCACCCTGAAGCTCTTTTTGCCCATTGTCGCAAATGTCTTGAAGTGGTTGAATCGAGAAAACATTCAATGCGACAAAAAATTTGGACTAAAAAAAGGCCCCGCCACTTTTTAGCATGTGCGACGCTAAAAGCATGCAAGGTTTATAGTGGGTTTATGATAGCTTCACTAGGAAAAGTGAGAACAATAGAAATGTTAACTTCATATTTTGGACGGAAAAGTATTATATGAATTTAGGAAACGCTTGACCGTACGAGTAATAACATTTCTGTAGTGTCTTCTGGTGTTGTCTGCTCAGTTCCAATTAAATGCATATTTGCAAGCGATCTGGTCATGATAACCATTATGGAACGAAGGGGTAAAGATTATGAAACAACATCTTTTTCTAGACATCGTTTTTGCATATTTGTTTAGTCACTCTCTGACAATTTCATAAGATCCTGTGGTAATTGCCCCAGAAAGCTGCTTCAGACTATCAGCACCGTGACTGAAGACCATGATGACAGAGCCTCAATGACTGTTTTGAAATTTGTCGGTCTATCCACATTCACTTAACCAAACGCAGTTAAATACGAGGAATAGGTGCTATAATGGATCCAGCGGAGATGTAGTGAGTAAAGTATTTGATATGAATGTTTATTAAACCCAGCTCGATGGTTGGTTACAAGCCGAAATCGGCACTCATGCTGACCCGACCTTGTCGTTCTAGGGGATTCATAGTGATATTTGGTTAGAGCTTGACAATAATTGTCAACTATGACTCCGACAACCGCTTAGAGCCTCATCATTTTTTTAGACCTACGTCTTGGCTGAAGAGGTATCTTCGGGTCGCATTTCAAAGGTATTAAATGGCTTCGGCCTCTTCATTTCACCCTTGATTCCAATCTGCCACCGCTGTATGCAGAACTAAATGCCGTCACCATTATGAGCGATGCATACCAATGGTCCCGGCGACCAAATGGACGACCAGAAGCTTGCGATCCATGTCGTGCACGCAAAGTCGCGTGTGATCACAGACGACCCATTTGTATGCGATGCCAGAGAAGAGGAGACAATTGTGGCTACACAGCATCATCACCAGCATCACGAGTCAAAGCTTCGATTCAGTCTAGTCCAGGTCTCTCACCACAACCTGCCAAGCCGATGACACGAGACTACGCATTCAGTCCAGGCTACCTTGGTTTTACAAGCTACAACTCGGTCTTCCAAGGAGCTCGAGAGAGTCTATCTGTTTCTGACACAGGCTCTGAATTTCCCAGCCCAGAGGTACCAAGTCCTGGAAGCGATGATGTTTGTTTACGCAGCTTGCCTTTGCCAACACAGCAAATGTGCCTTGTTGTACTACAGTATCTTCCGGGACGACCAGAAGCACATATGATATTCCACGACGAACCTGGTCCTGAGAATACCACGAGTTGGTCTCATACGGCTGTATCAAGAATCATTAAATCTCTGCGGCAACTTTTTCAAAGCTTTGAGGGCAGTGAATGCTTCGATGAGCAGGTTGCTGATGTGCTGTGCCGCAACACTTCAAAGCCTGTTAACGATACCTTCGATAGGTTTGATGACTGGGTAGACCAGTTCTGTGGGCCAAACATCCGATGGGAATCGATCGGGCTTCTGTGGGCTCATCTTGAAGGTCTTTCCGATGCAATATCAACCCTGAAACATCGTCAGCTTCAATGGGTTCAAGGCAAGCGATCATCTGTTCTCTCGCACGATCACATACACTATTGCATTGAGATCGCGCGCCATTTCACAGCTGGCAACGATATGCTCCTTGATCTCTGTCGACGACATGCAGCTCTTGGAACTCTGGTTTATGGCGATGCTAGTAAGTTCTCTATCAAGTCTAGTATCATTATACTAACTCTTTAGGCCCTGTATACTGGAACTCACACAGTCTGTGTGTCTCCATGCTTCTATTCATGGGCCTTCATGCTTCGGGAGAGGCATCGAGGCCACAAATACAGCCCCAAAAGCCTTCGTTTTGTGTCGAGCATAAGCGTCTACTGTATAGCTACATCTTTGCAAATGACAAATCCGAGGTCTCCTTTACTGGTAGGCCACCACTTCTAAGTCGTCGCTATTGCTCATCAGTGCCGCCCTTGGATTTGCCAGATAGCTGTATGGTATCTGAGGACACGCTGGTAGAAGAGTTCAACGCTCTGGATGACAGGGGCTGGAACACAAATGGTGAGATCTCCAGCAACAGTTACATACGGGCTCGCTACTTGATGTCGTATGTCTTTGACGAGGTGATAGAAGTGGCACTTGGCAACGATGCCCATGTCACGCTTGGATATCTTCAGTAAGTTATCCGGTGTGTTAATATTTGACATATACTAATACCATGAAGAAATATCAAAGTCCGAGTGACACAAACGTTTCTCGACATGCCTTCGCATTTGATTTTCAAGTTCGAAGATTTAGATGATCCACATCTTGACATAAATATTCTTTATCTGAGAATATTGCTTCATCTCGCTCATCGAAAAGATGTCTTTGTGGTCGAGAGATTACTTCTTACTCATGGGGCCATTGATGATGGCTCTTTACTTGCAACTAGTTTTGATTTAGTCAAAGTAACGGTCATTCTCTGGGTACATAAGAATCGATTTGCGCCTATGCGGCGGAACTTTGAATGGCTTGTAAGTATCATCATGTCCCAATAGATATTCATTCTGATTTTATGAATAGCTGGTAGCGTACGGAGCACTAGGAGGAGGTATTCTCTGTCAAGAGCTACTTCGACCAACCTTCCTCGGAGTTCATCCCTTGAATCCTACTCTTTCACGGTCGAATATCGTTCAACAACTGAGCTTGCTCGTTGCTTTCTTGAACTGGGTCGGTCCCAGCTCGCCAAACAGAGTTGTTTGTGGAGACTGCGAAGCAATCATTCAGCGTGTGCTTGATGAGCATTTGAACTCGGAACCAACTGGCAATACAAACCTGGTACCGTTAGGTATAGGGGTTCCCCAGTCTTTAACATTCGGGTTTGAGTTGCTGAATACATTTGAGTGGCTCCAGAATCGTATGTAGAGCGGCACATCTTGACGTGTTGGAACAATCATGAGATAGAGTCTTGGTTCAACGAGCCTCTGACAGTTCAGATACATTGATGGGTTGTGTTCCGTCGGTGCTCATTATGGGTAGAAGTTTGGGTATATTCATATTACTCCTTGCAGGAGACGGTCTATCTGCGTTTATACATAATGTTTCATGACTAGTAACTCGCTAGCTGAAACAAACACAATGCCTCTAGGGCTGGAATCATAACACAACGTTGACTGGCAGGAGATTCTCCTACATCATCAAACCGCCAAAGAGGGCAGCAATAGCACCGCTCATAAGACCCCATTGGATCTGTCCTCGAGCCTCGATACCAGCGTTACCGCTTTCTGTTGCTGAAGCGCTGGCAGCAGTTCCGCTCTCTGTAGCAGTGGCGGTAGCGGTACCTGAGGCAGAACCTGAGGCGCTTCCTGTCTCAGCGGCGCCAAGCTTGCCGCCACCGGTAGACTTGGGAGCAGAGCTATCTTCAGAGTCGGCAGCAGCCTTGGCGTAGTTGTCGAAGCTCTTAGCACCGCTGGTACTAATGTTTTGTTAGTATATGTAATGTTGGTTACAAGATAGTGCAACTTACGGGGCATTAATCGCTCCCACCATACCACCTCCATTGCAGTGACCCTGGACAGCGCAGTAGTACCAGATGGGATCCTCGGACTTCACCTCGATGGTGAAGACCTTATCGCTGACCTTGGTCTTGACATTCTGGTCGCCGCTGAAGAAGGCAGTGCTGTTGATGGGCTCACAGGGCTTGGCGAAGCTGCTCTGGGCGACGGAGTGGAAGCCTTCATAGAAGTGGAACTCGACAGTATCGCCAACCTTGGCTGAGGTCTGAGCAGGAGTGAAGTTGAGACCGTTCTCTCCGACCTTGACGACGTGGACGGCAGCAGAGACGGTGCTGGCGGAAAGGGCCAAAAGCTTGATGGGAGAGGCGTGCATTTTGGTGGTGGTGGTGGTGGTAGTGGTGATATGTGGATGGGTGTAGTGGAAGTGTTTTGTTTGTATGGATTGGATGTTTGTTGTGTTTACAAGTGTGAGTGTGCAAGTGTTTGTTGACGAGACAATCTCATCTTTGGTAGTTCATCCCTCCTCTTTATAGTCATCCCAATTGATGCCAATTATATGAAGTCGAGTTAAACTTCGTCCCCTGTCGGCCTCGCTGTAGGGTCCTCTAGGGTCATCTAGGGTCGTCTGCTAACCTCAAACCAGGATGAAGCAAAGGGGCGGCCGCCCTACCCCAAACATTTAGCAGGACAACAAACAGTGAGACTGAGACACAGCCACTCGGCATATGCATAGCAGATCCAGGTGCTGTGCTAGGTTTCCAGCGACTCCGTACCGTCGCGGACAGTTTGATACCCCCGAACCAGACCTGAAATGAATTGGTTTCGTTTAGTGTTTTCTGTTTGACCCTTGTCCTCGAAACTCTCTGAGCGCTAGATCAAACCGGGTCCCAGACCGAGCCGAGACTCCCTGTGTAGCAAGCCATGTTGAAGCGTCTCGATATTTGACTTTGCACCGGCAATTTGGTGCCGTACTGAGCGCGCACTCTGAAGCGCCTTGGCTTACACGTTTCACTTGTGCGCCAATGGAGGTAAGCCACTGCCGTGATATCCAGCATTGTATTGGGCATTGAATGAGGCTACAAGTATGCTGACGTTGAAATGTATTCATAGATCACTGTAAGCCTTGAGGTACGGAATATTTGGCCCGAATTGTTAATTGTGTATAACGTTAAGCGCTGGCCATTTTGGTTCATCGAGTCGAATACGAATCCCACATTCTCACCGATTTTAAGACAAGCATATTCGTAATTCAGATCTGAACGGTCGAACTACCGAAGCTAGCACCCCAGGCATCCCTAGCCCTCGGTTCGCCTGATATAATACGGTTAATGCTATTGATGTTGTCGAAGGGCGAGGCCTCCGAGAAGGTATGCATTCTCTCGTGTCAGACTCAGGATATGTCACCGTAGTTTGGCGACATTGTAAGTTTGTGACTGTGGTGATGCGGATGCGAGTCTTGTTTGGCCCTTGGCTCGAAACGGCTGGCAACATCTCGACTAGTACAAACACAAAGGAAGGACTCGAAACATCGAATGGTGTAGGGGGGATGATTCTCAAACTCCAGTAGCATGTCACTGCAGCTTCTCCGATAGCATGTTGTCTTAACACAATATTGCTCTGGGATGTTGCTCATCTGTGCGGCACAACAATGTCATGCCAATTTACATAATGGACGCCGAGGTCTGCGAAAATACTACTACAGCTTTCTTGGGTGCAAGTTTCGGTTAAGGCTGTCCGAAGCTTCAGGTAGTACTGTCGTCAGATACCTCGCGTTCTATGATGTTGACCGAGGTCTTACCCTAAAGACATCATTATCAATCACTACGCGGTTGGCATATTTAGGTCTACTGCGATCCTCGGGCATGAACACTCGATGTGGAAGCTATAGGAATTATACTTCACGCTTGCCATCGCTTGTCATCGTAGAGCACGTGGTGAGCATCGCGAGTCTTTAGAGAAATACTTGATCTTACGGACCTGCGCCACGATCGACACGTAGGTCTTGAGGTTTGTAATGTGTTAGTAAATCTTAGCTAAGTTGTTACCACTGGCGCGGTTCAAGTTTCTCGAACAATCATGGTCGGCGGATACTTTATTCAACGAAATCGTAGGCTTAAATGCCCTATTGAGGTAATCGCCAAGGTCAACTTGAACTCAAAGGAGATGAAGCTCTCCACACGCAGCCGAGCTGTCACTGCTGTGCACCTTCCGAAATGTTAGCCTCACAGAGCAGCTACCTAGGCAGCAGTCACGTGCAGATGCCCATAGCTCCCGTTGGCCTAGCAACTGAGGCAGTCAACGGCGCACGGGCCTTCCTAAAAACTCCTCTATATTAATCTCTCGCTGCCTCTCTTCTTCTGCTTTTCTTTTCCTTTCTTCTTCATACTTACCTTGCTTGGAGTTTCCTCGCTCAAGAATGAGGAACCTCAGTGTGTGACGGCCTGCATTGCACATCGCGGAGTCGTCCGCACTTCATTGTCCTTCGGGGCCATGAGAGGCGTAATTTTTGATTTATAACCATCTTTCATTGTGTGCTCGGCTTGATGCTGGGTCATGAGGAAGGAATTGCATAGCTAGGAACGTTAACTGTTCCTCGGTGCTGCGAGAGTTATGTGTTAGTGATGGCAGGAAAACAGGCTGTTGGCAAATTGCGGGGACACGCTTTTGCGCGCGGAACGTAAATCATCGAGCCAAGCATGCAAATACCATTACTCATGTCACGAATCGATGATGGATGTTAAGCTCAATGGAAGTTTGTGTTTATATTAACTCAAATCGTAATCCTACATTCCGTCGTGATAGTCCCAAATAATTACATTCCTCCTCAACTCCCGAAGTTATCGTGATATCGTTGTGATTGTTTACTGTTTCTTCCACTGTCCAGCGTTCTCGACACCCTTGGAGATGCTGTCGAGCCCGCCCTGGACTCCAGTGCCAAGGTTGCCGATTCCATCGCCGAGAGGGCGGCCAGCGTCGCCAGTCGCGGAGGTGACAGTGTCGCCTAGACCACGAGTTGCGGCTCCAGTAACGTTGCCGACTGTGCGGCCGAGACCACCGACGGTGTTGCCAACGGTGCTAGTGAGGAAGTTGAGACCTCCTCCAACGGTCTCGCCAACGTTGCCGGCGGGGTTGTTGTTCTTGTTGTTGTTGTTCATGATGATGGTCGGTGGGTGGTGGTGTTGGATATAGTTTTGGTAGTGTGGTGCTTGTGTCTTAAGATTTGTTTTGAGGCTTGAGATCTTGTAGATTGCAGATGAACAACTCTAGAATTAGTGGAAAGAAGCCTCTCTTAAATGTATCTCCCCTTCTCATCGGAATCTCAACAATATCTTGTCCTGTAAATCATCAGCCAGGTTACATCACCAAATGACGTCAAACACAGGGTATCCTTCAAAGTCGGCCGGGTTCATTGGATGAACATCTAACCACCAGCCACACAGCCATCCCTCCCGTACCTCTAAAATGACGTCCCTCGACACATAATTACGCATTCCGGTGTTTGAGACGCATGCAGAGGTGTCCCTCATCAGTGATGTTATAGGGCAGAAGAGCATTACTAGCAGGCATGTCCCGACAATTGCCATGGTGAGTTTATGTCATGTTCTGGACCTTTGGACCCTTGAATGGCCGGAGAGATGCCCTTTGTGGCGCATTTGTCCGTTAGCTGTCAGACTGTGAGGCTGTGACTGGTCGAGCAAGAGAATCCGCGACTTATATCGTGCAGGTTTCGATGCGCACCTTGAGATCTCTGTGCGATGCGAGATGTTGAGTTGCATCGTCATGGCGACAAGATCTTGGAAGGCCATGACGTCGGACGCGCACGCAGGAGCACCAGGTGAATAGATGTGCAAATGTCATAGGAAGATGTGGAAAAATCAACATGGGCATGATCATCATGCCCGGCTTTTAGTTATGCTGCTCTAATAAAACTCAACTGAACCAAGGAATGCGCTACCTAACCAATGTTGAACTCGTCTGCCGCGGAATTCATCAGCATCATACTCTTCTTCCTGATAATGTTCTGGTTTTGCCTCTCATCTCCAGCTGCCTGTTCTGTATTCTTCTCGGCACCCTTATTCGTCCGCTTCTTAGTCTTCCTCTCCACACCTGCGCCGATGCCGCCAGGTGCCTCTCTCAGGCCGTAGCTCTTTGCCGTGTGTCCCAAGTGTAATTCTGAAATGTCGAAGTGCTTTCTCTCCTCCTTGGTATGCGTAGCATATGCCCTGATGTGGGACTTGAAGCCGTTTCGAGCAAGCTCTAGTCGCTTGGTGTCTGTCAGGAGACGTTGCTCGATGTGCAGCTGAAGGGCCTCCGCCTTGTCGTGGAAAGACTGTCCATCCTCCGGTTTCGCAGACGTCTCGACCGGGAATTCGAGTTTCGTCATCATTCCCTTCTGGAGAATAGAGTCGTAGGATTGCGGTGTTGGTGGTGTTGACGCTTTTAGGAGTTCGATGTATCCTTCTTCGGTTCCGGGGAGCAGGAATAATAAAGCATCACCGGGTCGACCAGCACGAGCAGTGCGACCAACACGATGGATATGATCGGCGAAACTGAACGCAGGGTCGTACTCGATGACCAGATCGACCGACGGAATATCAAGACCACGCGAGGAAACATCGGTGGTGATCAGAAGAGATGGAGACTTGCAAGCTGAGAACGATCGCAATGTAGCTGTACGAATGGGCTGCGACAAAGATCCGTGCATCCTGTGCAGAACAACCTCGGGACTTGCTGGTGAAGTGATGTATGCTGCTTTTGCCACTGTCTTCGAAACCGACTCTGCATCCTTGGAGCCTGCAACAGGTGCCTCATTATTGTTGGGGTCTCGCAACAGTTCGTAGTGGAAGTCGACAGAGTCGGCACATGATATGAAGATAATGGCCTTCATGGTCTTCCCACGCCGAGAGAATGTTGCCTTGAGGTACGAGATGAGAGTGACGAGTCGTAGCTTGGCCGGGACAACAGAGTAGTACTGGTGAAGCTGTGCGGGCGCCTTCATTTCCGTCTTTTCCACATCCAGCTCCACCTCCTCCTTCTTTGCTGCCAGGAATGTCGCATCCGCCAAACTCATCTCTCCCAGCTTCTGTACGTTCATCTTCATTGTCGCTGAGCACAGCACTGTAACTCTTCGTTCGGGTAGGGCCGTGAGCGGTGTTCCATCGGGTAGTTTGTCGGATACGTCAACTGCCTTGATAGCCGTGATAACCTTCTTCAAGTCATCCTCGAAACCCAAATCCATAAGTCGATCACCTTCATCGAGAATCAACCATCGAACCGTGCTGAGGCTAAGCGCTTTTGTATTGTCGATATGATCAGCAAGTCGTCCAGGAGTAGCGACCAAAAAGTTGACACCCTTTCGTATGCGAGCCTTTTCCGCCTTCTTAGATTCTCCTCCGGTAATTGCTGTTGAGACGAGCCATGGGAACGGTCGGATGAGCTTCTCCAGAACTGTGTGAACCTGTTTTGCAAGTTCGCGAGTAGGCGCAACGATAATGGCAAAAGCACCAGAATCTCGATGAATCTGAGCCTTCCCCTTTTCGCTGAGAAGTAGAACACGATGTAAAATAGGTAACAGGTATGCCAAAGTCTTTCCAGAACCAGTTTCGGCTTGCACAAAGGCATCGGAGCTACTCGTTAACATGTGCGGAATCACCTTGTTCTGAATAGCCGTGGGTCGCTCCAGGTTCATCTTGCCAAGCTCATCAACAAGTCGGGCAGATATCGTCAATGTACCAAAGTTCGCAACATCTGATAGAGGCGCATTGGTCGCTTCGGGAGCTGTCCATTCTTCTTGCTTCTCCTCTCCCTCTGTCGTCTGTGCGGGGTTGAATGAGAAGAGTCGTGAGATGACTTGTCTAGATTTGCGATCTGAGTGCTGGTTGCGAGGTTGGCCTGAACCTTCGTGGCCATCGTTGTCAGTGAACCTTGGTCGCGAACCATGTCTGTTGAATGATTTGTAATCGAATGAATGATCTCCTCCTCCATCATCTGTTCTTTGGCGTTTTGACGACCTGCCCTCATCGAATCCATCTCCGGAAGGCTTGGGTTGCGTTGTCTTCCCAGAAGCTAACCTTGCCGACTTCTCTGCCTGCTTCCTGTCACGCCATCGACCGCCCTTAAACTTGACCTGGGGCTTAATTGGACCTGAACCCAGGTCAAAATTCAGAAGCATTCCATCGTCAGCCATGATTGCGATGTTGGTGTTGCTATAGAGGTTTCACATGGGCCATAAGATATTCTCGATACAATGCGCAAGAAAAAATAAAGAGTGGAGTATCTTATCTTATCTGGTTTCTATCGATAAGCATTGTGGATGCGGTCCTGACTCTCAGATCTCAGAAGCTCTGCCCTGGCTTCATAGTTACAGGTTGACAGGGCGAGCCAAAAAAACATAAAGAAGCTCCTTCGTAAATCCAAAGCAAGGCTGTCATGACGGAAACTGAAAACTGTCTCGTGACCACCAATATCGGGAATCTAAACGTTTCAGGGCACTCTGGGCGATGCACATCGAAAAGTCCCGGGCCTTCGCTGTCAAATGACCGACAGCCCCTTGAGTCATCTCAAATTCCCCGAGATTCCTTAAGAGGAAGAGATCGATACGAGATCACGCAGAAAGTTTAATGAGGCACGACGAGGCATATTCTCGATCCCGCAGAATCGCGAATTCTGTCCGCGTAAGCAAAGGGAGGCCTTGCGAATGCCAATACTGCAACGGTCCTACTCCTTCATGTGATACGCATCGCAATCTTAATATACGGAAGCATAAACCCTTCAGTAAATCAGTGCTACGTCAGGTATGCGCAAACCGTGGGGCATTGAGGGTTGTAGTTACACGTCAACTACGAATGCCATAGACCTGACTTGCCTATGTATGTCATTGAGGATAGTTCGGAGTAAAACATCCCCTTTCCATAAGCCGCTCGTAACTTTGCTCCGTCGTGCCGGAGGTGATCAGCATTTTGCATCCCGCCCCGGAGACGGTCACAGATTGATAAGCGATAGCCTATTGATAGCCAGGCGAACCATCAAATAGCACTACAGTCTCCAAATCTCCAAATCGCTAACTCGAGGACGGATATTCATGGACTTAAAGCGAAAATGCCGGGCATGTGCTTACACCCGATCGGACTCGGCTATTAACCCGTCACCTTAACAAGCGAAAAGCCAGGGGGTTTTCAGCCATAATCCATAGTGATCCGTGGCATCCGTTGTAAACGGGTATTTTTCGTTGATAGTGATCCTGTGACGGACCAAAATTGCAGCCCTGTGGCAGGACAGTTCTGCCACTCCTCCATAGTCCTGACTTTCGATGGTTGGGGAACATGTCTGGGACGGAACTCTGTATCATAGGTCAGTGTGATTATTGATGAATATTTATAATTATTTGAAGAATCTATGTCCTTTTATGGTAGCCCTTATGACTATATGCTTCTATGACAGGTAGTCTCTTGTGACGATATTTCCAAGTGAAGCAAAACCAGAGCTTGATCTGTCTTTCACATTTCTCATGAGGCTGGGACTGACTGGATGCTCGCTGACGTTGCCACACTACAATGACTGGTCATCATGAACAAAATGCTTGTTGTTCTGACAGAGAGGCTGTGGCTAGGGCAAACGGAACCCTGACGGAGTTGCGCTACTTGCCCCGGCAGAGAATCCGGTGAGACTTTGGGGCGTAAGTAGGTACAATACAGTACTTTTGGTGCCTTTCTTGAAGGGTGCTGTGCGTTTCACTCTGTTGCAACACTGTAGCAGCTGACAGCTGGTATTTTCACACAGCCTGGTTGAGCTTACAAGCTTTCGCCACACCTTGTGTAGACTCCAGCAAACTCAATTTCGTGATGTTTCTTCGTGGTGTAATGGCACTAATTCATGAACCAAATTTTCAACAATATCTATAACCGAGGATATGGCCAAATTTTTACGTTTGATATCAGTAATTCCATTATCATGAATGGTTCTTTGCTGAGATCCACCTTCACAATGCCCTGTCCGTCAACACAAAGATAGAAGTTATTAAGCTGAACAAAACTGAAATACCCTTGTTAGAAGGCCCCTCAGGGAGCAAGAAAACCTCTGACGTTGAACTAGGGCGTCAAAATAAACGGGTCTAAAGTCCAAACAAAATATACTAAGTTTACCTAAGTATTTTTATCATTTAGAAAAGAGGTTCTAAGTTTTCTTGCTTCCCCTTGGAAGGCTAGAACTTAGACAAGTGTCCTCTGGCGGGACATCTGGCAGCGACCCGACAGGCTGGACGTGGAGTTCCGGGTTCTCCCACGAAGTCTCAACGCTAACGGGAGAAGAGGGACTTCGACCAATAGAAGCTCATTAGACCAACGTCTAAGACAGGGAGGGCTGGACAAAAAGCACCGGTTTGTTCTCGCCCTGGCCACCATTAGAGATCGAAGAGTTGGTGGCTGATTAGTCAATGACTCTCGAGACCCTTGGCCCTGGCTGTTGACGAGGTCGATGATGGAAGCATGTTCTGAATTATGGTCTAGAAAACGGTTCCGCTCCTCGCTAAAATCGTCACTTACGGTCAGACCAAGGGTCGCGTGCGAAGAAGGGTCCGTCAATGCGGATGCACTTTTTTAATAAAACAGCAGAAACTAAGAACATGCTGCATACGAAAATATGTATGTGGTTCAGTCATGGATGATATGATTTGTGTTTTCTGATGATCCTCCACAGAAAAAGCAATTGATGAGATCGACAAATAAAAAAAAGACCACTATAAAAAGCAAGGAAGAAAAAACCTTCATGACCGGGCGAGAGGGAGTTTCCAAAATTCGATGAAAGCTGATTGGTCGAGCCGAGCCAATATAAAGCTCTTCCAACGGGTTCTCCAAACGCCAGGACCAAGTGGTCTTGCTTCTCGCTGCGCTGAATGTTCTGCTCATAGATGGATACATTATGCGAGCGGTGGGAATTCAAGCATCTATGGTTTCTAGGATCAATGATCGGTGTGAATGCGCGTGTAATAGACTAAGCAGTATGAATCCGTTGCCACATGCATTAGATCCCCCCGCAAACAAATGGTTGCATTCTTTCTGTCTGTCACTCACTTGTTCACCTGAAGCTCAACTCGTCACCTGGAAGCTTTGCCTCCGGAGGTTCTAGGGAGCTTCAGTGAGTAAGAGAAAAAGAGACGGGATGGAGATAACTTTGTTTACAGGCCCCAAGGCCCAAGCCTTGAGTCATTCCAGAACCTGCTTCTGTCTCCGACGGAGTCCAGGCACCCACAAGCTGGAAGAGCACGCTTTAACCCCTGTCGACACCCACAGAAGAGCCACTGCGGAGTCTGCATAGGCCGCATCCAACAACGACCCGAACTCCGCGCCCCGACAAGGCCGCTATGGCCGCGCAGTCATCATCGATAGGTACTTGCAGTTACAGAGGTGTCGAAGTACTTTGTAGCGATAACAGACCGTGGAAGGAAGCTCCTTCAGTGGATAATTGACCGTAACAAGCTCCATTATGAGGGCTCCAGCGAGGGTTTCCCCACACTGACTCTTGTAAGCTGCCTCTTGACGCATACATTTTTCTACGTAACTTGGCAACTTTGACAGTAAAAGTGTCGCCAAGGTATCCACTCCACTGCACCTCAGGCAAAGAGAAAAAAAGGCAGCCACTCCCCCGACCCTAAGGCTCGGGTCCATGTCGAATATTCACCCTCGTCTTCCATCCCATCCATCCTAACACCCGAGGACAAGACAACCAACCCCAGACGACTTAATTTTTTCTCGTCTATTTTTTCGATCTGATCTCTTTTCATTTCTTCACATCTTTCCTCCCCCTTCATAATTACTCTATCAATCTGGTCTGCGCGTTTGTTTGACGGCGTCCTTGCTGTCAAATGAACCTGCAATTGATATTTCCTCTTTTTTTCTAATGTAAGTGCCACCTCGAACTCCATTGTCGCGTTTCGTTGGTCCACCACACACCACTGTTCCTCCACGCCTCCCCAGATCGCATGGCCCGACACATATCTCATA